>NC_056746.1:1127917468-1128004968 GCF_019279795.1 Protopterus annectens
GTGTGCGCGTGTGTGTGTGTGCATGTATGTGCGTGTGTGTGTGCGTGTGTGCGTGTGTGTGTGTCTGTGTCTGTGTATTGTAATTGCAATGCAATATGTACTACTCACATATGAATGTTATTTTATACAGATGTATTATGGTTTGCTTGAATAACTCTGGGTGTGTGTGTGGGTGTGTATGTGTGTGTGTATATATGTTATAATGCAATAAGTATCACTTACATATGACAGTTATTTTATACAGATGTAGTATGGTTTGCTTGAATAGCTCTGTGCGTGTGTGTGTGTGTGTGTGTGTGTGTGTGTGTGTGTGTGTGTGTGTGTGTGTGTGTGTGTGTGTGTGTTTTAGAAAGTTGACAATTTATATGTATGCAGTAACCTTAATTAATATAAGCCATTGTATAAACATAATTTTATGTATGTTTAATAGTGATGTGATGAGAATCGTGGCAAGGTCAGCTACTCACTTGTAAGAATCATCTGGAATTCTGCATACAAATGAAACATAGAAAATGAAAAGTAGTACAACTGCCTAAATTAAAGTATTCATTAAAAATAGCAGAAATGAGAGATTGTCATGCTGTGATTAAAAAAATATAGTATATCTCTTTCTGGGTGAAAGAAGTCATGAAAGGAGACACTGCCCGCCCAGCTATTTGGAATTTTGTAAATAATTATATGTCATTTTTGAATATCAACATGATTCATATAAGATGCTTGTGTTACAAATGTATTAGAGCTCTATGTCATATAAGATGGTTTGTACAAATGTGTGCTGAAGAGGTATTTTACAAAGTGCTGTTTGAAATGTATCCACAATGTACCCTACTGGAATAGAACAGAAATGTACATACACCATTGTAACTGTTTAAATGTATATATTTTAATAGGGGAAACTGGAATACAAGAGGTTAACTTGCAAAACTTCAGAAAATAGCTGAAATTAAATTACTTTATGGCTAGGCCATAAAAAAGATGTTATCTTTCAGTTTCAATGCAGCAAGGAGACACAATGTCTAAAACCAAGGAGCTTTCTGTATTGTCTTGGAAGTGCTTTATTGTTTTATGACATCCATGACAGCTGCCAGCCTAGCTAGGTAGAATTTTGTAGATAATTCTATGTCATTTGTAAATATTAATATAATCCACAGGCTTGGTTTACAAATGTAAAGTGAACTATATGTTATGATTAAACTATATGTTGTACTGAGCTTCAAAAATGTAACCACAGTGTACTTTGCTGGAAGAAAGCTGATAAGTCAAGCATTGTATGACTGTTTGATCTCAAACTCAGAGACAGGATGTCTGGGTCAGGAAATTCTTTCTATTGTCTTGATTTGAGAGATAATTACTAAGGTTTTACATGTATAATGTATTTTATTGCTCTGGCTTCCTGGCCAGGTGCAGCTTACTAAGAAATATAAATTCTGATTTTCTGTTTACCTGGGAACCAGAGAAATGTCAAGAATGATGTAATGTGAAATGAATCAGCAGTACTGTGTTATCAATTTAAGACTTTCTCAGAGACAGAGAATTAAGCATTTTGGATTTTGTCTGATCCTACTCTTAATGTACATTGCATGTATTTGGTGATACTGTCCAAGTCACTCCAATAGCTTTAGCCCTGGGTCACACTTACTATTTCTATAACAGTAATATTACACAGTGAAATTGGTCACCTTTTGGGAAGGGCCTTATTAGTACCTGATAGGAATAATTGGTGGCAGTGATTACTACCTTATAGCCTGGCAGAAGGGGGCATAGCTGGAGAACCTGTGTCAGCCTTCCCCAGGAGTCTATGTGTGTTTGTATATAAACCAAATCTCAAGGTGTGTGTGTGTGTGTGTGTGTGTGTGTCAGCTACTTGGGCAGGGACACAAAGCACTGGTTGGACAGAGAGGGCGCTGGAGGTTTTGGTTTGGGTACTTAGCTGTGATCTGAACCTTATAGCTGTGCCAGTGGGGAGTCTTACTGGCGATCTGGAGAGAAAGGGAGAAATCAGCCCCAGACTGACTGTGATCTCTGTGTGCTCTTAAGGGAAATTGTATTTTACTGTGTGTGTACTTGTTATCCTTCCCAAAGTGCATGCCCCTCACTGGTGCTAGTGGTGAGGATTGAGGCTCCTTTATTACTGGGCCAGTGCATGGGTGTCACAATATCCACCATTTGCCAAAGATCTGAAGAAAAGCCCTTGTCTATGTACTTTCACAGGTAGATGCTAAATACTTCCAGATTCCAGCAGTGGGGGGTTTCACCTGGGATAGAGTCAGATGACAAGAAATGATGTCATTCTGCAAGCTATCCAAGCATTAATATTTGAGATATTAATTTAAGAACTCTCTGAGAAACAGCATTCTGTAGTCTGTCTTGGACCTGACCACAAGATCCATTCACCACACACTTTCCTTGCTCTGAGTATGTTTCTAGGTTAAAGTAATTCTCTTAGATATAGTCAGGAATATAGCAAAGCTTAATTTAGATGTTTTTCCTTATTTATTTCTGGCTGTCCTGCAATATTGTTTTAAATATTTCCTGTGATTTTGAACTCTGATGTCACTGTAACTATATATTTAGTATTATTATTTATTATTAAATATATTTAAACATTTCATTGTGGCTGATCTGTCTAAAGATATTTAAGTTCTGAGAGTGCTTGCATATTTATTTGGTGACACTGTGAGCCACTCCTAATAGCCTTACTCTTAGTCAAACTACCATTTTTATTAATAGTACCATTGCACAGTATGATTGGAAACCCTTTGTTAAGGGCCTTAAAGTAGTTGATAAGGAGTGACTGGTGGCAGTGATAACTACCGTATAGTCTGGGCAAAAGGGAGCATAGCTAGTAAACCTGTGCCAGCCTTTCCCAGATATGTGTGTGTGTGTGTGTGTGTGTGTGTGTGTGTGTGTGTGTGTGTGTGTGTGTGTGTGTGTGTGTGTGTGTGTGTGTGCATGCATGCGTGTGTGTATGTGTCTGTGTGTGTATAAATCAAACCTCAAAGAGTGTGTGTGCCAGCTACTTGGGCAGGGACATGAAGCACTGGTTGGACATAGAGAATGCTGGAGGTCTTGGTTTGGTCACTCAGCTGAGATATCAACTCTAAAGCTGTGCCAGTAGGGATTCTTATTGCAGATCTGGAGAAAAGATGGATAAACCATCCCCGGACTGACTGTTGTCTCTGTGTGCCCTTATGGGAAATTGCACTTGATGCAGAGAGCTGCATCTGGAAATATTGTGTGGGTGCCTGTCATCCTTGCAATGTACATCCCCCACTGGTGCCAGTAATGAGGACTGAGGCTCCTTGATTACTTGTCCAGTGGTGAGGCATCACAGAAGTATATACCCTTTTTACAGACTTAGGCATCATCCTAAATTCCTGCTTTTGGAAT
This sequence comes from Protopterus annectens, assembly GCF_019279795.1. Classification (NCBI taxonomy): domain Eukaryota; kingdom Metazoa; phylum Chordata; order Ceratodontiformes; family Protopteridae; genus Protopterus; species Protopterus annectens. Next base: position 1,127,920,859 of record NC_056746.1, read on the forward strand.
CAAAATACCCAAAGATCACATCACCCATATCTGACAGGGACTCAAGAGGCAATTTCTTTGCTTCATGTAATAATGATCTTAAGGCACACGGCAGCTAGTGAACTCCAGGATACCAGTGAAAACTGAAGTAGCAAAACGGAAAATGGTAAATCTACTGTACATGAAGAATGCCATGTCTTCAACTTGTAAAATTGAATGCAGATTTGGCAACCTTATTCTTGATCACATTGGAGATACTTGAAAGTTACTACAATAATGCAATGAGTACATATGACACTGTGGCTGTTCACAAATGTTTTGTCAATATTGTAGAATTACAACATTTTGCTGTGGCTGAAAATGTGACTAACAGATTTATCACCAGAATTAATATGGCAATGATGTTTAGAAGCTTTAGATAGGTTGTGTCACAAATGTAAATTTTCAGTTAGACTTAGTCTGAGATTGAAGCCAGTCAATAAGTTGGAATTTATGTTTTTATCCAGGAGGCAAAAAAATGTGGAGTGTTTATACAAAGCCCTTTCATCTTACTAATATTTCATCAGCTGAAGGAGATGCAGATCTGAAACAGCTTATTATATTGTTTTATTGTTTTAATAAACACTGGGTAGATTTCATAGAGAAGTGCTGTGTAGACATACAGTACTAGTTTTCAAAGGTGATGCACTGTGAAGAGCCACACAGCTAATCAGACATGTATCAGATATAGAAAAGCATCAGCACTCAAAACAAATGACCTCATAAATAAAGAGAGATATAGCCGTAATGCAATAAACAGCATTAGAGTGTACTATGGCAGAAACTGTGCTACAATCTCATGCATGACTGACATAATGGATATTATGGGATGGCACAGAAGTGCAACCTAGCAGAGTGCGCTCACACATGCACTGTAGTACCACATCACTGAATATAGCACCTAAAAGGTACAACATTGCGGCTGTGCACAGCAAAGTAGCAATCCTGTTTGCCACATACGTTGTAAGACAAGAAAGTAGAAAATAGGAGGACAGTAAGTAGACAAAAACACAGAAGGGTAACTTATAAGGTATGAAAGGAAGGAGAAAAGTAAGAGTAATTTGTAAATGATACAAAATAAGGGAGAAGGTAATGCAGGATGGCTGCGGATGAGACGGAGGGAGAAGAGCAGAAAGCAGGGGCAGACAAACATAGAACACAGTTGTAGACAATTGGCAGTATATACACAAAAGATGGGAAGGACAGTGGATCAACATATACATACATACAGAGAGTGGACAAATGGTGAGGGTTAAACAACAAGCAGGAAGTGAGGGATGAAACATGATGGAGAGAAACTTCAGGATAGGAATAGGGCTGGTTGTAATGTTTAGAATCAATCTCTTTATGAGGCTGCTTTACTCTTGGCAAAAGTTCTGTAAGAAAAAATCACCAGAAGATTGGCTTTAACAGCAGGAATGAGGGTAAGAAACAAAACCATTTAAACTGCAGCATTTAGAATCATCATATTTATTTATTTTTCATTTGTTAACTGTGCAGTTAAATTAGACCGCCCTCCGGTACAGCTCTTTTGAGTGTGTGCCTTTAACTCCCAGTGGGAGTGGCTTAAAAAAATGAAGTTATCACCTTACAGTTCTAGAAAATACTTATTGAGAGATGTCAAATATCAATACAGTTGTGTTTGCCATCACATATGCTTCAAGACAAAATATCCTGGTACCTTGCATGTAACATGGTTTTGGAATTATTAATGCAAATATGAACAATCAGTATTTGACGCCTAGAGGAGCAGTAGGAGTTAACTGCAGAAGACGCCTGGAGGAGCACTCGGCTGTAATGAGTTAAACACAACCCAGGCCAAAAGGCACAGATAACAAAAAGAGCAAATTTAAATTCAAACACAAAAGTTACTTACCGAATATCAAAAAATGAAGGAACTACTATAATATGTGATAGAAGCTGCAAGATTATAAAGACATCATAGTCAGATGTATTTGTATAAATAACAAACTATGAAAGTAGCAGGCAAACAAGAACAAGAAAAAGAAAGCAAGACAAACCCCACCAATTAAGAAATGTAGCACTCTCATATGAGTTATGCTACTTCCATTAGTGTTCTTTCCTACAGGGCGCTGAGTTGGAAGATGTGAAGGGGCATTTACAAAGGGTGGTATAAAAATAGATGTCAAGTTAGTAGTCCCACAGCACAGAGAGAGAGACAAAACCCTTACTGCACCACAGATGACCCATATTCAATTAGCTATACAGGTATTGGAGGGACATATGAGCCTGACCAGCACTTGTGCTGCATGGCTGATGAGACTCTGAGTTGGGAGGTTGCTCATGCTCGGAATACCCATGTGCCTCCTAAGTGCAGTGATCCCAGAACTGAGAATAGGGAGTTAGTGCATGCTCCCCAGCAGGCAGTGTGATGCTGTACCAGCATCCTCAATCTCCCCACTTGTCAAGGAGGGAGATTGGGTTGAGCCTGGTTAGGCTATGAGAGGCCTAGTAGGCCCCATGAATGAGGAGAGAAGTTCGTAGCTGCAGATGGCTAGCAGCAGAGATGGAAAAAAGAATTGAAGCCAAATTATCCATGGTCAGTGAAGCAGTTGCATTTGTTCTGTTTGATTAAGTATGTTTGAAAGTACTTTCTGAAAGTTGCTTATTTAGTTATATTCTTGATCTTTTGTGGTATATTGTTCCAAGATTCAAGTATAACTTTTGTGAAAGTTTTTCATTTGTAAATGCAGATAATGTGGGCCTTTGAAGTAGAATGAAATCCGTATTTCTTATTCATAACTTATTTATTTATTATTTAGTTTACATTTGATAACTGGGAAAGTCCACTGGACACAGGTCCTTTTTCAGTGGAGGCCAGGGGAGAAAAGTTCCCCAAATAACATCACAATTGACATAACTTGAGCACAATGTTGTTGTTGTTGTGTCTTTCAGCTTTTCCCGGTTAGGGGTCGCCACAGCGGAACTCCAGTCTGCCAATGATTGGTAGTTGATTTTTACGTGCCGAGTTACCAGCCCTGACGCACAACCTTCAACGAAGGTACGCCCATTCATGCATGTCTCCACGCAGAAGACGCTCTAGCTGAGAATCGAACCAGACAGCGTCTTACTGTGAGGCGACAAAGCTACCGCAGCACCACCACCGCAGTATAATTGACATAAATTGACACAATAGTGTATCACAGTATACAAGTTGATTTAGAAAACATACATTGATAATACATAATTTGAAAGAAACAAATACACTCAAAATAGATATACATACAGATAAATCAGCAAAAACATTGTTAAACAGTATAATGTAATTTAAAATGTAGAAGTCATAGGTACAGCAGTAGATAACTTGTGTTTCAAATTTGCATTGTTTTTTTTAAGTAGCTTTAATTTGACATCTTATAAGTTAAAAAATTAATAGGAAATTCATCGCAGCTGTGATTAGTATCCTTTGCTGTTAGTATTATATTACAAAAATATTCACTGTTATCGGCTAAGTGTATAAATCTAAGAAATGCATTTTCAGTTGTTTGAAGTAAAGTGGTATTATGGGAGGAATGCAGGGCTAGGTAAAGCATACTCTAATCTGGAAAGTAATATATTTATGGCAATGTTTCTTCTACAATTAGTAATGAGAAGATGTTTTATAGGATACCTTGAGTTGGGCTAGAACTTTATTTACTTGAAGTTTGGTGTTCTGTTTAAAGATCAGGTTGGGGGCCAAAGATTAAACTATAATATTTTTTCTATTGTGAAAAAGGGAGTGATGAATTGTAAGGGTCTAAAATGGAAAGTTTTAACGAGGGTGATAGTCTTTGTGAAGTACCAAACAGCACACCTGTGGATTTCTGAATGTTAACAGTTAATGTTTTTGCTATAAAGCCAGTTTATGAGTATGCTGAAGTTATTTTGGAATATTTTGTTTAAGAAGTTAGCAGATTTGCTACCACTAGTAAAAAGTAAACCATCTGCATAAAGCAGTCTGGCTCCATAGCATAGCAAGACAGAGCCCTTACTATGACCAAAGTGAATGGAGTTCAGTTTGCAGCTCCAGCACTGGAGGAGCTGGGCAAAAGGGGAGAGGAGTGAAGGGGCATGGATGCTCACTTCTTCTAGGAGTGGAGAGGGTTGGGAGTGCTCAAGGAATACTTTCAGAAGTATGATTTCTCCTAGGAGTGGGAAGGGTACGTAGTGCTCGGGGAATACATACGGAAGTATGATTTCTCTTAGGAGTGGGGAGGGTAGGGACTGCTCAGCGAGTACACGTGGAAGTAAGATTTCTCCTGTGGAGGTCAGGGAAACAATTTCTTGTGCTTGAGGGAAGAAGCAGGGCTGCTTGCTGGCAACATCCATTGCGAATTGTGAGATGACTAGCAAAGACAGCTCATTGCATGTCCCTTTCTGACTCCTCAAGCCATCCAGTCAAGGGAATAGTATTGCTAAAAGGACAAAAATCCTCAAACCAACCTAATGGCTGTCTAAATGACAGTACCTCCTGGTTGACCCGTGCTCTGGTGATGGGGAATGAACAGGCCCATTGGCCAGGAGGATGATCTACTGGCAGCAGGGATAAATATTGTTAAAAAAATAATTTGCATAAAGTAATCCATTAATTTGTGGGAGATCACATGGTGGATCCCAGATAAAAGATAGAAAAGTAGAAAAAGCAGTACTGAGCCTTGGCGTACACCAGTGTTGAATTGGCCTAAATCTGAGTAGATATTAATGAGTAAAACTGCAAATGCACCTTTGGGTAGATAATTACCAAACTGTGTGTGTTACTTTTCTTAGCAGTAAGTCAGAGTCTACAGGCTCTGTAACTTCAATAACTCTTCTTTGATATAAAAAAATTGGCCATGCTCATCGAATGCCTATGAAATGAACAGAAGCGGTATACATTTCCATGATGAAACTAGATCTTCCAAGGACTGTGCTGCTAGAAGCCAATCTTCAAGACAGGGAAATGTATACATCTGCAAACCTTGATTCATTGCCAGTACTATAACACATCAGGTAAACACCCTGGGAGCTGGGGTGAGATCAAATGGTTGGGCTTAAAATTCAAAGTGACTGGATCAAATCTGGATACATAGAATACCTCTTTGATTCTTTTGCAACTTTTAAATGTAGGTAGGCATCTTGGAGGTCCAAACAGCTCATCCAGCCCCATTTTAAGAAACAAGAGTTAATGATTGCACAGAAACTACACAACTTTCATTTCAAGACAAACTCACTGAGGCCACTCAGGTTAAGAATCAGCCAGCAGTCCTTAGTTGTTTCTGGGAATTAAAAAGAAGCTGGAGTCACTCTGTCTGGTGGGACCTCTTGGAAGACAATTTATGAAGGAGGATTTACACCTCTATCATCACTGCATGTTTTTAATAAGGCAAAACCTTGGGTAAAGGTAGGGTGTTGAGCTTGACAGAGATGTGAAAACAGATTTTGTAGCTTATAGGCAAAACAGCTTAAACTCATCCAACCTATGTGAAAGTAATTTCCACAGACATATGGCCATTTGTCCTTCCATATATCCACAGGGACATATGGAAGGACAAACAACCCCCAACTACTTACAGAGTCAGGCAAGTCCTCAAGGACTCTGCTACTGTGGCAGTCCTTCAGAAAGCTGTTGTAACCCTGGTTTGTCCAATAATTCTTCCTCCCAGGTGAGTGCGTACTCTAGAACTTTCTTTTGCCATTCTGGTTCCTCCCAGGTTTATCTTTTTTGCTGCTGTTGGCCTTGTATGTAAAACTGAAGCAGGTTGTATTGATTCTATGTGAAGAAGCACTGGAGAGTCTGAAAAAGCATAACAGACATGAGAGTTTTACCTTCCCTCTCACTTTCTTCTATTTTTTTTTTTAATCTTTGGCCCAAAAAGAGTGGTGTTGTTAAGGGTCTGTATTAGAAGAACAAAGTTTTACAACTTCGAACACCATATGAGCAACACCATATGAGCAAAGTTGTAAAACATCAAAACCAAAATAAAAAATGTAAAAACAAAAGAAAAACCTACTTGATCACTCTGATTATAAGAAAATTGCCCCGTTTAGTAAACCATCTGCTATGTTACTGAAAGTTTGATTTGTCAGAGGGTAAATATTGGTTTAAGTACTGTATTTTGGTCAAAATCCATTTTGCTTATCTGTGAGACTATCATATTTGTTATCTTATCCCAGGATTTGTCTGAAGTAAGCTGTTCAAGAATTCTAGCTGAGGAGCAGAGGGTGGGATGGGATTTTGTTAAGATAGAAAAATCAATCCATCCTTAAAGATGTATGTGATAGCCTTAATACTTAAGGTTAGGATGATTACTTAGAAAAAGGGTTTATATAGTAGTTGGATGCCTATTTTAAAATTAGTTTTGGGTGTGCTGTATGTCATATTGGTTATGTTGTTGAGTCTTTTGGCTTTTCCCGGTTAGGGGTCGCCACAGCGGAACTCCGGTCCGCTAATAATTGGCAGTAGATTTTTACGTGCCGAGTTGCCAGCTCTGACGCACAACCTTCAACGAAGGTACGCCCATTCACGCATATCTCCATGCAGAAGACGCTCTAGCTGAGAATCGAACAGGACAACGTCTTACTGTGAGGCGACAACACTACTGCAGCACCACCACCGCAGTTTGTATGTCATATTGGTTATACTTGTCAATTTTATCAAGAACTTTCAGTTCACATTTATAGACTTAAACTAAAATTTTAGGTAAGAGAATTTCATAGCACAGGTGTGAAGCCTAGCAGTAGAGGTGTCGATAAAAAGTATGTTTGAATTGGTTTATGATGAGCAAATATTACCTTTTATGACCTGCAATATCTCTTTGTTAAATTTACTGTTTGAAATGTTTTGGGGAAAACTTTTGAAGTTTTAAGGTTTTAATTGTTCTCTAACAGTTCTAAGGATAGCCTGGCTACAGGATTTGCAGGATTCTGTAGTATTCAGTATTAGCAGAATTCATTTTGATTCTACTTTATTTTTTAACTGTTAATATAAACCAAGAATTGCTAGGTTAGAAGATTTTTTTCCCAGTCTGACCATATTTTGTGCCTGAATCTATTAGTTAGCAGATCATATTTATAGCCTTGAAATAATAAATGTCTCAGATGGTATGATTTGTGTTAAACGTGAGAGAAAAGATTATGAAAGGTGGTTACAACTGTGGTACCTTCATAGAGGTGTCCACTCTATGCTCTCTAACCTAAGAAGTAACAGAGTTTCCAAACGGTCAGGAACCTGTCTAGCACAGAGGCTTGATTGATTTTAAATAACAAGAAGAGAGCATTGCTCCATAATCACTTAGTGACTTAGGCAGTGTTTATAGGGAGTGTAATTAATCAGGGAAGTTGGCAACTAATGATGTCATAAATAGGGTCATTCCTTGACATGGGATTGGGTTTAGCTCCTGCTGTTACTAATTTATTTTATTTATTTATTTATTTATTTATTTATTTATTTATTTATTGCATTTGTTTACCGGGAAAGTCTTCTGGGCCAGAAATTAGCCCGTTTTCAGTGGAGGCCCAGGGAGAAAAGCTCCACATGTAATTACATAAAAAGAATATATAATACAGAATATATCAGGTAGCAGTAATACATTAGATAAGTAAATAACAGCATCCAATAATATGGCAAGAATTACATACAGTAGGGTTGTGATAACATTATATAACTTGGTGATACAGGTAAAGCATTGTTAAACTCATAGTAGAATTATATAACTTGATGATATAAGTAAAGAATTGTTAAACTCACGGTAGAAGTATAGAAATAGAAGGTGTAGATGGTAGGTAAGGTTGTTAGCTGAAGAGAGGAGATTGTATAAAGGGAAAAGAAGGAGGCAGAAGGCTAAGAGTAGGGATGGCACTGGCTAAGTGTCAGCAGAAGCAGTTGATGTCAAGGAGGGAAGGGAAAAAAAGCCTAGGTGTAGAGATAGGATGAGACAGATTTAGGGAGGGGGTCAGGTAATGGAACTGTGATTAAGGGTGCAGGAGCATATCCAATGTGATGAGAGGTGAAGTTTAAGGGAGTTTTTAAAAGCAGTGGAGCTACTGATAGTTCTTACTGAAAGAGGGAGATTATCCCAAAGCTTGGAGACAGTGAAAGAGTAACGCATTTGACCTGCTGAGAGATTAGGTTTATCAGTGTTTAATAGCATTTCGTTTTCTGACCTTAGGTGTCGATTAGGATGGTAGATGGTGAAGATGTCAGTGAGGGCTGGGAAGATTGCTGCCAGTTGTTTCTAGAGGTTGAATACTGTTTGATTTACTTCTTAAATTGACTCTCCAGCAAACCTCTCAACCTCTTAGAGCAAGAAATCTGGACAAAGCTGCTGTCAATAATGGGGGACAAAGGGCCAAAAATAGGGACACTTTTTAAATATTAAGTTCTGAATTTTCTGAAGGGTATAAAGTCTGAAACTCAAATGTTTGTCATTATTTTGCGACTTCAAGCCTCAATAATTTGCCAGTGATCTGCCAGAAAGCCACAATTTTATGAGAAATGGACAAAAAAATGTGAGGCAAAAATCTGGACATTCTGTGAAAAATCTGTACAGTTGAGAGGTATGCTCTCCAGTTCAGATTGAAATCTTCAGGGATGATAAGCTTACCATTTTTGTAAGGTCAAGCTAAATTTGTAAGGTATTTTGGAAGCAGATAAAAGAAGAAGATTTAAATATATAGATGATAGTATAAGAATTTTAACATTCCCTCACAGTGATTGGGATCTTCATTAGATGCAGCATTACTTTTGGCAATAACAGCAGGCATTAGTAATACATCCTTTTTGAATGTGCTGATGTTCCCAACTATTCTGTTAGCCAGCCTGTTGTCAATAAATACTATGTAGCTTTGTGTTATAGATGTTGAAATCCAAGAGTTATCTTTGACTATTGAGGGTGCTGGTCAGTCCATATTTCCAGCTGCGGTCACTATAATTAATAATAACTAAGTTTAAATGTCCTGTGGTCAGGTAATGTACACATTCAGAGCTATTGCTGGACATGGGTTCGTTTTTTTATTTGCTTGTTTTTTGTTTTGTTTTTGCTTTTTCCTGAAATAATGATTCTGGGATGTTATAACAGGACCTTCTTGCACAATCACATCTCTGATTAGTAGTATATTTATAACCAAGATCTAGTTACAAGACAGCAAATGTACTATTAAGAGTCAGGCTCACAGCATACTGTCTTGTTAAGTGACTTATTCTCCTTTATTCTATAGCACTAGAACTGTTCTTATATGATTTATAGAACCTCATTACTCACATGGATGGCACAAGTCTTTGTGGGGGGAGGGTAAGTTCCATGATAGACTATTATTGTCTCCTCTGAAGCAGGGGGCCTTACTGTGCTAACTGCCTAATGAGGCACACAGCAGGACCACACACAGCATGTCTTCTCAGGAGTCAGTAGCAAACCAGGCTTCAGGCAGAGCTTCTACGTTATCAGTAGGAAGCCGGAGCACATTTAAGAATCTGGCAGTCATATTAACAACTACAGGACTTAAGTCCACTTGCTTTTATAAGCCTAAATTCTCTCAGTATTCACCTGGGGAACAAATCATCCACAGTCTGCATTCTTATTTTCAGCTGTAGGAATAGCAGCTATCCCTGTACCAATAAAAATGTACACTTGATGAACTGTCTTAGCAAATGCATATGGCACAGGTACACCACACACACACACACACACACACACACACACACACACACACACACACACACACACACACACACACACACAGTACACATCCTGTTATTACCTTATTTTCTTCTGTATATAAAATTAGACAAAGTTCTTTATATGTGTATTCATTATTGCTTTTGTTAGTTTCACAGTTTTGCACAAAAGAATGTTACATTTCTCCTAATCAGCTGATGCATTTCACAATATACTTGTATTTAAAAGTAACATAAACTGAATTCTTAGCTTACTGCAAAGAAAATGCTTAACACTGTCTCAGAATTGCTGCAAAGTGTATTCTTTCTGGTTGTAGTATATTTATTAGTTATCAAAAGTCCATTCCTTGTAAAACACTACAGTTTTGCTGACTCCAGAGATCACACCTTTCGTTTTCTCTGCTGACCCTGCCTGTGCTAGGTGCACACCAGTGATCGTCTTCTTGTGTTTTCCACAAAATACACTTCCTTTGTTCACACTTATAGCCATAAGTATTTATGTGCTACTGGTATAGTTCACGCTTTATGGTATAATAAGGCATGACATTTCTTAAACGTTATGGCACTACATTATAATCAGCAAAATGGACTTATGAGCTTCATTAAGAAAACATTCCAGTGATTAAGTAAAGAGGGTTACATAGTGCTGTGGTGAATGTGTGTAAACATGCATTTATTTATTTATTTTGTTTAGTTTAGTTTAGTTTAGTTTAGTTTGTTACTGGGGTAGTACACTGATCACAATTTTCCAGGCACAGCAAATACAATGTACTGCAAACGTCTGGAGTACTAGGTGTAACATGACCTGGTTAGACAATGGTAATAATGTCCTGCATAGTTTTATAAACTTGAGATAATCAGGGGAGTCCCTATCACAAGTGTAAGGCCTAATCACATGAATCACTGGACTTTGAAAAACGATCTGCAATTCCAGCAAAATTAAAGTGACTTCTGAGACTAATTTCAGTTTTTGCTAGGAGGCATCACCCACTTGCACCCCTAATGCTTTTCATAGATAATAGATCAGAGGTCCTTGTACCTCATTGTATCAGGGTATGGGGGGATATTCCAAGGTACTGCAGCCTTGAATGTTTTATAAATTCCATCACATTAACACATTAATTTAAGCTATTTTCATAATCACATTTATGGTCCTTTGAAGTTGAACAGGCACCCTAGCTGGGTAATGGTCCAATACACCGTCACTTAGATTGTTTGGGTGTCCCCAGCACTGGGTAAGTTAATCTGGCTATTGTGTCTCCTTTCTGTCTCTCTCTCTCTCTCTCTATATATATATATATATATATATATATATGGGTCTGCTTTGTTTCATTGAATCTCATTTCACTGAATTTTATTTCACCCTGACCACATCGCTGAAAACTCAAACTGCTGAAAACTCATTTCACTGAATCTCATTTCACTGAACTGCAGTTAGTATATATGGCACTGTATAGAGTACTGTAAGGCAAGCAAAATGTATATGCCCTTTTCCCACCTTCCACAGAAGGCACATGCACACACTCACACCTAGGGCCAATTTAGAGTGTCCAATCCACCTACAGCATATCTTTGGGATGTGGGAGGAAACTGGAGCACCTGGAGGAAATTCACGTGACCACAGGGAGGACATGCAGATTTCACACAGTAGGCACCCCAGCTGAGGATCGAACCAGAGAACCTGCTGCTGTGAGGCGGCAACGCTAACCGCTGCACCACCATGGCACAACCTGTTACTATTATTTCTATTTTAATCCTGGCAGGGTCAAAGCAGATACTTTAGGTAGGTAATGGGGAGTGGGGGCTATATGTGAATGAAATGACTGTCCTTACTGTTTACTGTTGCAATTCTGGCTTTGCAAGATTAATGTGTATTTGGGTAAAGGGAGCTGGAATACAAGCATATAATTACTGTTTCTGTGCAGCAAACTAAATTAATGCAACCATTAATATTTTTATTTTAATCCTGGCAAGGTCAAATCAGAGACTTTAGATTGTTAATTGATATGATGGTTGTTTATGGATGAAATATTTGGCACTGATTTTTGTTCTTTTAATTCTGGCTTTCCAGGACTTGGAAGATACAAAATGGAATGCAAGGTGTGACAGTGTGTGTGTGTGTGTGTGTGTGTGTGTGTGTGTGTGTGTGTGTGTGTGTGTGTGTGTGTTTGAAATACATTAATTACAAAATTATTTTATTTTTTTAATCCTGGCAAAGCCAAGCCAAATATTTTAGTTAGGTCATGGCCATGGGGTGCTGTTTGTGGATGAAATAACTTTTCCTGTTGTTGTTGTGTCTTTCGTTTTTTCCCGGTTAGGGGTCTCCACAGCGGAACTCCGGTCCACTAATGATTGGCAGTAGATTTTTACGTGCCGAGTTGGCAGCCCTGACGCACAACTTTCAACGAAGGGATGCCCATTCACGCATGTCTCCACACAGAAGACGTTTTAGCTGAGAATCGAACAGGACAATGTCTTACTGTGAGGCGACAACACTACCGCAGCACAAATGACTTTTCCTGTAAGTAGATATTTTATGTGTGTTCTGCTGACAGAAGCTATTGTTATTATTTTATTATTAGTTGCAGCAGTGGTGGTATTTTTTTGCACAAACTAACTGGAACTGTTAACTACAAGTAGAAATTTTCAGAGAAAGCATTTTTGGCAAGCTGCATTGCTAGGTCAGGCTTAAAAACTCATGAACCGTCATGTGTTAAATAAGAACTGTACATGAAGCTGTACTTGAACTGTGAAAAGCAGCAATTAATCATTTCTGTAATATGTTTACTTCAGAGTTCGGACCACAGCACCAAAATGAGTGCCCAGGCTGTTACAGTGGCCAGTTTGAAATCAATTTACATTAGAGACCTGACTTTGGATGAGAAGTTAAGAATCAAGAGGACAGGAAGGCCCACATCTGATCTCAAGATGGAATCAGATGGTAGAAGTAGGTCAAGAACATACACACACAGCTTCAGCAGCTCAATCTATGACAAGCACACCTGGATCTGTGGGTGTGAGGAAACAAACACCTTGCACTGTTTCCCACCCTTATTGTTTGGTAGAGATGATGCTTGGACATCAAAGTGTATGAATGACTTGAAGAAAATGGCAGAAAAGGTTAGAAAACAAGACCAGTCTTCAAAACATTTTGACAACAAATGGGAATTGTGGATATTAGGGCTCAGTTAAGTACTGGATACCAGTTATCTGTGGAAAGGCACAACAAGAAAGTAGAAGAAAAACAGAATGTTCTATCACTTACAATTGACCGCATCAAGCTGTGTTGTGAAGAACAGGTAGCTTTAAGAGGCCGTGATGAATCTGAATACTCACTGAGTGCTGGAATGTTCTGCAGAATGGTAGACTTCATCTGCAGGATTGATCAGAAGTTGGCAGAATACAGAAAAACTTCATCTGTTTTTAAAGGAATATTAAAACAGTTCAGAATGAACCCCAGTTGAATGCTAACAATACGTAAAGAGGAAATTAAAAAAAGAGATTAGTACTGCAAATGTTTTAGCAGTGATTTCAGATGAAACCACTGATGTTGCAGGATTGTGGCACGTTGCCATTATGTTCCGCCAAGGGCAGGAACATTTTTGGGGATATTTTATACCACCTGGACGACTGCAGAGCATATTGCTGGTATGATAAGTGAACAATTGAAGGAAATAGTAGGACACAGTATGAAAAAGTGGTTGCTCAGCGTTATGATGGTACATCTCTTAAGAGTGGAGTTCAGCATGGGCCGAGGCCATTATAAGGCAGAAATTAAAATATGCTTATTATGTACACTGCTATTCCCAGCAGCTTATTCTGGTAATGCAAAAAACCACACTTCATAATGCAAAGACATTTTTTAACTTTAGGTGGAATTTCAGCTTTTTTCTCACATTCACTTCAATGACAAGCTGCTCTGAACAAAATAGTAGCACTATGCCTGCCAAGAATATCTGGAAAATGTTGCGATTTTAATATCTGTACTGTAAATGCAGTATAAGAAAACTTGGACTTGCTGGCAGATGGACTAAAGTAAACACTTAAAGATGATAAATTCAAGCTCTCAAAATAGAGCATTTCTGTTATCTTGATTATACCTGTTTCGGCCTGCAGTTTAAGTGCTTTATGACACTATGTGCAACATATATTTTAATCTGATTTACTGGCCAGACAAAAAGAATGGTCTATGCAGAGAAAAGCCATCTTTAGCCAGGAGGGTCCAGTTACTGAAGAAATCACAGAAACAGTCAATATGTTCTTACTATATCAGTAGATCTATACGAGCACTACCTACCCTTGATGAGATTTGGTTGAGTTCAATCAAATTGAAAGTGGTTTTTGTACGAAGCCAACAAAAAACATAAACCAAGGTGCAAAAGGCAAAGTAATGAATCCAGCTACCATCTGAACCAAATGTATTTGGTTGAGTTCATTCTTTCTACCATTTAACATTAGCCAAAGGTTTGGACATTACCTGTTGGTTGAGCAAGTAACTCAACTAAAATGCCATTTTATGGCAATACTTAATCTACCCCTTCACTATGCACCTTTGGAGAGGGTTACATTAAGTAAGAGGGTACAGGAAGAAAGCCCCACCCCACCCCTGCAATGATTCGCCAAGGGCTCTAGAATATGTATTTTTTTCACACTTCTACAGAAATGTTCTTTTGATGAAGCTCAATTCACTGAAATGTGCCACAACCTTTACAAAAAACCCTACTCTCAGTGACATATGAATGCCAATTCTGGCATATCCAAGATGACAGAGACCACATGAACACGCTCATCCCACACACCTGCAAGTTCACCTGTTGCCACTATTGACTACTTTCTTGCAAATCAAGAAACAACAATAAAATCTGAGATCTGTTGCTTGGAGAGGTAAGTATCTAACTACCGCCTAATGACCTATGTTTGAGTCAGGTGCTGGAGCAGCCAGGTGGGAGAGTCTGGCAGTGAACAGAAGACATTATGAGGGATGGAAAAAGCAGCATTGGCTGAGGTGACAGCCATGCTGCATAGAAGTATGCTATGTACGTCAGGAGACCTGAAATGTGCAGAAATGTGCATATGCCCTTTGGAACAGTGATTGCAGAAGTTACAGCTTCCAAGGGGGATAGGCACATAAATAAAAAAAACACCATATCACAGCATGTCACCACATACTTTGGACATCTGACTTTTGCCTTGGAAGGGTACGTGTGGGCTGAAGGGTTCTTGCTCTAAAGAATCAAATGGGCCAGAGGACTCTTGACCTGAAGAGGTTCATCGCCAACCTTGAGGGAGAAGTGCCTTTCTCAGCCTTACTAAATATAATTACCACCAAGGCTGCCCTAACTCAAGGGAAGGGGGACAAATGCGAGAAAGTTTCCTGCCAATAAAATGGGTTCAATAACAAATATTTATTGATGACACTAAGTGCTGATACAGTCTTAAGCAGTATTATAAGCATATCCTGAAACATCATTAAGATCACAGAAGAAAGCTGGCAGAACTGTACTGAGGGCAGATGGCAAATGGCTTCTCACAGGCTCCTCAACACCACATACAAATATACCCCCAGATGAGTATCTAGTAAACCGTGAAGATGTTTTTATCGACAATCTCTTGTTGCATCATTATCTCAGGTTTACCTACACCCTTAAGCTTCACAAATTTCCCATAAACTTGCC
Source organism: Protopterus annectens (assembly GCF_019279795.1). Lineage (NCBI taxonomy): Eukaryota > Metazoa > Chordata > Ceratodontiformes > Protopteridae > Protopterus > Protopterus annectens. The sequence continues at coordinate 1,127,936,204 of NC_056746.1, forward strand.
ATATTTATGCAACTTATAAAAAAACTAAAGTGCAACTTTATATACCACACAGGTAAAACACAGACATATGTACAATCCCAAAACATCTTGGCTCAACAAAAACATCCACCAAACTCAAGTCTGCCCTTAAATTAAAAACAAAATGAAAGAAAATGAAAAAGAAAAGTCTATATGGACCACATTTCTCCTTCACTTCAATGTAAAAAAATACATGCCATACACAAAATATATACTTAGACACCCCATAAAACAACACTACCCCACCTATATACAACCTCTAAAAGTGAAATTAAGTATTTCTAAAATGAAAAAATGTAAAGTGAAAATAATGACTGCAACTAACCACTTAGACAGTGGTATTACTAGCAAAATAAACCCAATTCCAATGACAAAATTATTTCATAATAGAATATTGAGCCTGTCTGTATCAGGATTCAGAAATATCATAAAATAAGTATCTAAACCTCACCTGATAAATCATACCAAAAAAGCCACACAAAACTTAATATACCTCAATTTTACACCCATTCCCTAAATGTACTACCATCAAGGATGCACAAACTTGGACACAAGGAAAAAAATATTAAACAGAATAATTCACTTTCCCATTTCAACTGAGGAGCCCAGGCTCAGAGATACCATGCAAAGTCATGGCCAACATTACAACATGTAGTAAGAGGCTACATGAACATAACTTTGTACTTAAGAGATACACTACACTTTGTCAATAAAGTGCGGCATGACAAACTGTAATATACCCATCTAAATAAGGGTTAACTAAAACATTACTAAACAATAAAACTAACACATTTTGTCATACCCCTCCCCCCATACTACTAAAATATATAGAGACCTAGCTAGGTTAATTAGCCTTCTGGGCAGTGCCTAGATTGACACTCCAACCAACCTGAAGTTTAAGACAAAAAAAAATCTTCTAAGCGCTAAGCTCTAGCAAAGAGCTTTGACATAGTCCTTGTTGCAGACCAAGTTAGTAAACACATTAATTTCATCTGCCATAATGTCAGTCGCGACTGCATAAATGTACCTCAGTGCTACACTCCCACTCAGTCAGCAGTTGTAAACACTGCTGATTATGCCACCTGACAACATGCACCTGGGTAGCCACTCCCCAGCCCCAGCTTAGTTACGTTGCTGAAAATTCAACAAAAATGAAGTGACACGAGAAACTAATTAAAATCACTTCAAAATGGCAAGCCACTCCAGTCATAAAATTCTTAACTTACTGCTTCAAGTCCTGCTCAGTAGAAACTCCAGCAATTAACTCAGCCTGCTGAAATTAATTGTAAGTATTGGTCAAACATGAGAAAAGCAATAAAATGGATAAATAGAATTCATAGAGGTCTAGTTTGAGTGACATATGGAGTGTCTTGCACTGCTGAAGTCTGGAATTCAGTTTATGACTGGTGGTTTTACCAATTTTTAAAAAATCTCATTCCCTGACAACATCCCAGGCTGCGTTCTACACGAACTACAGAATGAACTGGCACCCCACCTAAGCACCATGTTCAATTATAGCCTCACTTCAGGCTTTGTGTCCACTGAATGGTGCACAGCAATGGTTAACCCACTCCACAAAGGAGTAGCCACCAAGAACCCAGGGAACTACCACCCCATTAGCCTAACGAGCCTGGTCTGCAAAGGCCATGGAACGTATCATCATGGAACTTATAAACAAAGACATTGGTAATCTCCAAACTCTGGACCCCACCCAGTTCGGGTTTGTAAAAGGCAGATCATGTCTCCTAAATCTGATAGACTTCTTTGAAGCAGTCACCAAAGCTGCAGACGAGGGTAAGGTGTTTCACACAGCCTATCTAAATCTCGCCAAGGCTTTTGACACCATTCTCCACTCTGGATTTATAGATAAACTCACTAAACTAGGTATAAATCCCTGTGTCACAAAATGGCTTGCCAACTGTCTCACTGACAGAACCTACACTGTGAAAGTAGCAGACTCCAAATCCAACTTCAGATCAGTGACAAGTGAAGTACCACAGGGTTCAGTCCTGGTTCCTCTCCTGTTTGGTATCTACTTTTCTGAAGTACAGGCTAACACAGAAGGTCTTTGGCTAATGAAGTTCGCAGATGACTGCAAACTAGGAGCCATAATCAAAACTCCTAACGATGTGGACATCCTACAAAAGGGCCTCACTGAGACAGATGCCTGGTGTTAAAGCCATGGCCTCAAGCTCAATGCCAAAAAGTGCATTGTCATCCCCTTTGGTAAAAACTCTGTACCCATGAGCTACCACATAGGTGGTAGTCTACTTAACACTGAAAGGGTTTTAAGAGACCTTGGGACACAGGTGAACAGTAGTCTCTCCTTTGATAATCACATCGCCACAGTAGTCAGGAAATCCTTCTACGTGACACACCTCATCACAAAAGGTTTCTCATCCAGGAAAAAAGAGGTCATTGTTCCTCTATACTCATCACTCATTAGACCCATCTTAGAGTACAACGCCCCTTTTGGTATGTACCTCACAAGACATCTACAACAACTGAAAAGGCCGCAGAAATACCTCACAAAGAGGATTACCAGCCTCAAACATATGCCCTACACAGACCGTCTCAAAAAACTCCAGCTTTACTCTGTCACATATCGCCTACTCAGAGGCAATCTCTGCCTAACATACAAAGCTATGTCAAACCCAGAGCTGTTGAACATGCTCCACTTAAAGAAATCCCACTCCCTCTGAGCTACACGCTCTAGGGACCTAAACTTTGTCACCACAATAAACAGAACATGCTGGAGGGATAGATTCTTGTCCCAGAGACTTCCCATACTCTGGAACAGACTACCTATCTATGTCAAACAAAGATCCTCATTAGCACTCTTCAAGAAAAATCTTGATGATTGGATGGGAAATAGGAAATTCACCCCAGGGATCATCTCTGTGGCTCTGCTCGACAGGGGCACAGGAAAATAATTTTCTTGGGTGGCGAAAGCCAGGGTACTTTTTTGGCTAGGCTTATATAGGCCCTAGGGCCAATAGCCTAGTACCTACCTATGAACCTAAACCTAGTTTACGTAATATTTCATGGATCACTCTCCAGTGTGTGTGTGTGTGTGTGTGTGTGTGTGTGTGTGTGTGTGTGTGTGTGTGTGTGTGTATGTTTGTGCGTGCATGTTTGTGCATGCGTGGATAAATATACACATGTAAGGGCAATGACAAAAAGTATAGAAGTGATGACACCAGCTATTTTACTTTTACACTAGAGTCAGTTGCTACAGAAAGAGTTAAAAATAAACCTACTTACCAGAAATAAAGTGCTCCCTGTGTAGCAAATCTCCCTCCTACTTTGATGATCTTTCAATTGCCTCTCATCATCTTTTTAATGTAATGGTGGGAAAATGCGCTGCTGAGCTGTTGCCAAAATGTATACTGTATATCAGCAGCTAGTGTCTTAAGTTGTGAGAAACAATTTTGGAGTAATTTGCTAGGCTTCTATCATGCACTTATTTTCTATTGCTGAGTCTCCTAATGGCTCCCTTATCAGACAGACAATGAGAATCTATTCATCCTCATTTACAGTTACAAAGTTACAGCTATTTCACAGCTGTCTGTGTCATCATCTTCAAATTCAATTTTCTTTTCTCTGCTTTCTGGATTTTATTTTAGGGGGAGTAGAGGTGACTTGTTAGTTTACACTTAAATCATGAAGTTTGTTAAATGCATAGTGCGTGTTCCACAACTATGCATAATACTGTCCCTGATTAGGTTAGTTTAGGTGACTGTAAAGCCATAAGAATGTGAGCTCAGAAGAGTGACCTGCTTGCTTTATTTTTAGCTGATGCATACTCTAATGCAGAATACCTGTTTGCCCTAATATGTCTATGAACTATTTTATACTGCAGTAATTTGACAATCATTTCTAGAGGTCTTCTTTTCTGCTCCTTCACTGCATACCTTTACCAATCATGGCTCTTTTTTTGGTTTTGATAACTTTATAATATGACGTGCTGGAATGCACTTTGATGTAAAGGAGTAATGAATGGATAAACTTTACATTCTGATATGACAAACTGGCATTATATTCATTACATATACATGTAGTCTTTAAACAGATATAAGATTATTTAGGTATACTTGATCAAAACCTATGCTTCCTCTGCAGTACTCAGAATAAAAAAGATCAATCAAAAGCCTGAAAAATGACAAATTGTATGTAGGGAATTATTAAATGCATTTCTTCTCAGTTCAGATACTTAATTACAAATAATTTATGTTTGTGTGCAGAGATGTACATTATGGCAATAATTTTAATGAAGGCTGAATCTTTTCTAGAAAATTTCAACATTCAAAGCCAAGATTGTCAGCAAAAAGGAGAAATGCATTAATAAGGAGAGAGACATGTTGAGATGAGATGCTATTGTAATGGGGGCATGGGAAGAAGGCTGCTTAACAAAAGACAAAAAAATAAAAATAAGTAAATCAAAAAAAGAGCAATTCAGCACCATAAATAAATGCAGATGGGGGCTGTGAGATTCAAACACAGGACTATAGATATAGAGTTCATTATCCTTCATTACTGTCCTGCTATGAGAATGTACACCTAAAATATCAGTGTTTCTCCAGCTTCAGATATTGCAGTATGTTTCCTCTGCAGGATGTTTTTTTTTTTTTTTTACTGGAAGGTACATAATTTTTAACTTGCAGTCACATCCCATTCCTTCGGATTCAGAGAAATACTCACTGCTTGTGGTAGTTGCCCAATGCTAGATGGTCAATGGGTGTGAAAGCAAAAAAATGTGTTTCAGAAGACACGTATAGATCCAGTAAGAAAGGCCTCATTATCAGCTCATTACCATGTCTCTGAAGTGAAAGCTAGCACTGTCAGCCCTAACCACACGAGTGTTTTCCATAGCATCTCATGTATTGTGATAGCAAACACATCTGCTCTACATGCACACACACACACATTTAAATACCCATTTGCACAAGTGTGTGCACACAAACACATATCCAGATATACATACTGGCATCCACTTGTCAACAAACAAGTACCCCTCACACTCAATCACACTCATGGAAATACTCAGCTATATACACTTACAAACACATGCCAACACACACTCACATAGACAGATAGACACACACATACACACACACACAAACACACACACACACACACACACACACACACACACACACACACACACACACACACACACACACACACACACACACACACTGACTAAAACACCCCCACCCCTATGCTTTTGCTGAACTTATCTACAATGCAACAAAAGTCATTGGAGTGAATGGGTGACCACTGTGTTTTCACAGCCATCACTTTTTCCTTTCTGGGGGAAAGTACATAGATAATTAACACCAGCTACTCCCCAGGACTGCTGGATTACTATGCCACTTCATCCATGAGACCACTCTCCAGACTGATCCCCCAGCTAGGGGAAACCTCAGCAGCAGAGAGGACTATGAGCCAGATAAGTTTAGCTTCATGTTGAAACACTTCACAACATGGTAAGCTCAGAGATTGTTTAATGAAGAGAAGAGTAACATAATGTACTGCTGCCATGGCATCACTCTTCTCAACAATAAAAACGTGGAATAGCTATGTGGTGCGACCTGTACCATTGCTAGTCAGTGAATACCACATAGGAAAGAGCCATAGCCATGAAGAAAAAGAGAAGATCAAGATCTAACGATGAAGGAGCCTGAAAAAAGAGCATCTGGCAATGATGGTAGTGACAAATGTAAAGCAGATCACTACTGATGGATGTTTCCTGTAAAGAAATACCTTGTAACACAGGCTTTGATGGATACAATATGGAAGTACCTGCTGCTTCTACTGATGTTGCCCAAGGTCCCCATGGGATAGAGTATCATTCACACACCAACAAACAATGAAACAATGGTGCTCATGGTAAACAAGTTGCCAGTGCCTAATGACCACAACTTTGTAGAATAGCCTGTGCCTTAGGACACCTAGAAAACCCATCAAAGTCTAAACGTTTTGCCCTGAATGCAGCAGTCTTCATCCTAGAACAGTTAGCTGCATTGTATAAAATATATATATTTATGGATGGATGTCATTGCATGTAAAACTCAACTTCTCTAAACATCATTTATTGAACACAACTTATCTAAGCTCATTTCATCTAAATACAAAACTAAAACAACAAAAGAACAAGTGTTTTTGAGCATTGTAAAATGTTTTTTTTTTTGTTTACCCATAAGTTTTCTTAAAGATGTAAAAGTAATATGGTAGTTTGCTTTATTACAGTGGCCTGGATTGTGTAAGCTGGTGGTAAACTTCCAGTGTTTCTTCCACTGAGATATTATATATAAGTTTCAGGGGTGTGGGGACTGAGGCGTGCATGTTACCTGCAATAAAAAAAATTGTTCTGTTTTTCTTTCTTTGCTTTTGTTTTTGTTGTTTGTTTTGTTTTTTGTTTTTTTCTTTTCTTTTTTTTCGCATTTGCTGGTTTAGATGAAATCATATTCAATATTGAAATGACAAACACCCCCCACACATATATATTTATTTATATATATATATATATATATATATATATATATATATATATATATAATATATATATGTGTGTGTGTGTGTGTGTGTGTGTGTGTGTGTGTGTGTGTGTTTATAAGTTCATAGGAGGTTACTTACAAGCCTAGCCATCTTAATATTCAGTTGACTCAACTATCTTGTTTAGATGGATGTAATTCACACAGCACATCTATGATAAACACCAACTACCCCTGTCCATGAGGGATATGGGTGCCACCCCCAGGGTGAATTTGTGGTCTCCCAATCATTTGTCCAGGTTTTGCTTGAATAGGGTCAGTGAGGAGCTCTGCTTCACATGACTTGGAAGTTTATTCCAGAGTAGCCACAATCTCTGGGAGATATATCTGTCTCTCTCCGCCATGTTCTGTTAATGTCACATGCTAGCTTAAGATCCCTAGAGCAAGTGACTCTTGTACCATTTGATTTGCAGATGTACAGCATATCCATCAGGGCAGGGTCAGAGTCTGCCCTTTAGGCCAGGCAAAATTTGTGTCTCAGCAGCTTATATGATACAGAGTACAGTGACAGGGCTTTCAGTCTATCCATGTAAGACAAGGTTTGGACGCTTGTATATTCTTGGTAAGAAACCTCTGTGGTCTCTTCAGCTGCTGCAGGTGGCTGGTGAGGTACATGCTCAGAATGTACTCTATTAATGGTCTGATGCGTGTCGTGTGCAGTGGAGTTATAACATCCTTAGACCTGGATGTGATGCGATGCCCTTACTTATGAGATGCACAATGTAGAATCATTTCCATACCACTGTGGAAACTTGGTAGTCGAAGTTCAGGTTGCCATCTACCTGTGTTCCCAGATCTTGTATGAACTTAGGGGGTGCTGTCAATATTGTAATTAGCAGGGAGTTCCACTTTGCCAAAGGGGATAATAATGCACTTTTTTGCATTTATTTTTTGACCATGGATTTGGCACCAGTCATTTGTCTGTGTTAGCCCCTCCTGTAATATGTTAACATCATTAGGGAACTCAGTGACTGCACCCAATTTGCAATCATCAGTGAACTTGGTAAGCTAAAGGCTGCCTGCTGTAGCCTGGACTTCTGAGAAATATATTCCAAACAGTAAAGGGCCCAGCACAGATCCTTGTGGTACTCCACTGGTGATGGGCCTACTGGTAGAGATGGAGTCACCTGCTTTGACAGTATGTGTTGTGTTGGTGAGCCAGTTGTCTACCCATCTAGTGATGTAAGGATGAATCCCCAGCTGGGAGAGTTTCTCAATGATACCTGAGTGGGGGGTTGTGTCAAAAGCCTTGGCTAGGTCAAGATAGGCAGTATGCACTGTCTTACCTTTATCCAGGGCTTTGACGACTTTCTTGAAGAAGTCTACTAGGATTAATAAGCACGATCTACCCTTAATGAGGCCAAATTGGTTTGGATCTAGAGTCTGAATGCCACCTATGTCCTTGCTGATAAGGTCCATGATGATTCTTCTTTCCATGGCCTTGCAGTTGAGGCTGGTGTGACTTATGAGTCTATAGTTCCCAGGGTCAGTTGATGGCCCCCCCTTTGTGCAAGGGGATCACTGTTAGTGCTCTCTACTCTGCCGAAACAAAGCCAGTTCTTGGGCTATGGTTAAATGAATGCCAAGTGGGTCCTCTAGGTCCTGTTTTAGATTACTTATGGAGGCAAGATCTGGGAATCAAGTTATTACTTTGACTGACAGTGGTAATCTGGGGAAAACATTACTAGACACCAATGTGCCATTTTCTTGGAAAGCTGGTGAATCAGTAAGGAAAAGAAAGAAATGCCAACTCGGTGTCAGTGATGGGCAAGTGTCTTGATGGTTGCACTAATGACCAGGTTTCAGAAATGTGCACAGTTCTTTGGATTTCAGTTGCAGTCAGCTTTCCTTGCAAAGATCTTCCATCTTGGTGAGAATTACATGTCAGCTACTACATGAAGGGGGACATTATTAGCTAACCGGCAGTAACATCATCTTTACTTGGGTTGAAACCCTACCTGAAAATTTTACTTTCACACCACCACTGCCATCCAGAGGTCAAGTTAGGATATTACATATCATCATTATGTTTGCTCAAAAGTAATGCATTTTTAAGCAAGTGATATGAAAAGAGCAAAAAAAAGAAATTCCTAAAATAAGTTGGCAGTTATTCATTATTGCTATCCCATCAGATGCATTTTACAAAGAGCAGATAGACAGACATACTAGATAGAAGCAACCTTGCTGACTACCCTGTGATCAGTACTCTCCAGGTTAGTGAATAGCATGGGTTACCAACCTCCTGCAGTATAAAAGGCAAATTCCAAATATCTGTAAATCGATTCATCACTCCATAAACTGATTATCAATCACAAACAGTTGGCCATGCAACTGCCCAACACACCACACTGCATATCATGATAACCTATTCTAGTATTGTCCATTAAGGATTGACTAAAGGCCTGTCAAACCATGCATAGTAACCTTTTTACTATCTAGAATACATGGTAAGTTCAAGTAGTGAAACATGTTTGATTGGGTACTAAGTTTAATAGATGATGCCTACATCTTGGATGTTCTCCTGTCTATCTATCTGTATATGTTTTGGCTTCGTAACTAACAACTGCATGCCAATGAAGAAAGAGATGTGGAAACCATTTGAAATGCTGAGATTCACAATGGTGAGTCCTGGAATGTGGAGAATGAATGACTGAAAATCCAGATTTGTATATACTAAGTCCAAGAGTGCCATTTCTTGGAATATTATCTTTACTTTGATGTATGGCCATCTTGAAGCGGGTATATATAAGTTTAGGGTGTGGTGTTTGCTCCCCATATTGGGTGTTGAATGGGTATTTGCACCCGTGCAAAAAACAAGTTTAGAGGAGAAAAGCTATGTTCAATATTTGCTCTTTGCCTGCAATTTTGGTCTTTTCTTTTGGCATTTTGGAATCCAGCATCAGAAGTCCCTACATTTCAATAGGCAGTCCAGAGAAGTTTTCTACAACAAATGTCATGGGATGATGATGAACTGAATGGGAAGAAGAGAGCAGATGGTCACAAATGACGAAGTCAACATTTAACATTATTTTGCAGCTGAGGGGCAAAGAACATATTTAGCTGTGTTCCATAACACTTCAGTGATTGAGACAAGACACTTCAGGCAAGCCCCTGAAACACGAGACATTATTAACAGAGGTGTTTATCTAGGACCTGCTACTGTGTATTTTCTCTGCTGAAATTGTTATGTTGTTCCTTCTAGTGAAAGGTAGAGCAGTTGTTAATTCTTTCCTGGCTTACTCTGTGGTTAGCTGTTACAAGTAGCTTTAAATGAACTGGTTGTCTTCAGTTTTGGTTTACTTGTGGGAGCATACTTAACGAGGACAGTTACGCAGGTTGGCAGTCTACACTGCTGGGCTGCATTTATTCTGTGTTAGCTCTAAACAGATTGGAAGCAGAAACTTCAACTGAGCTTTTGCAATATGTGGGACCAGCAGTGCAGCACTAGTGGGATACACTTCAAGCCTCCTCTGTGATTATTTATTTATTCATGTCTTGTTTCATTTTCATTTATTAATCAGGGAAAAACAGTGATCCCAAGGGGCATCTTCAGGCTCAGTCCAGAAGAGGTCATTGGCAGAAGATAACTGAGCTGACATTTCTTTTAATAGATGCAGGAATAGTGATGAATATTGAAGTCTGCTTTACAAGCAAGTGATCAATAATATAAGATGCAACTATAAGTCAAAGAATGACTATAACTAACAAACCAAATAACATTTGAACTGTGAGACAAGTTGCACAACTAGGTCAATGTGCAACATATATAGTAACTATTAACTATAGTCAGTAAATACAATAAGAAGTATGAGAGGAGGGAAGGTAGAGGGAAGGGAAAGTTAAGGAAGAGTGTGACGAAGGTGGGAAAGAAAAGATGGGGTGAGGTGACATCACTGGTAGAATAATGGGGGGCAGTATGAAGAGAATGAGCGGCTAGAGAAGTGATAGATTATGCTGTAGCACTTACAGGAAGTTTCAGGATTCAAATTGGTTTAAGTTGGCTACGTAACGGAGTGATCATCATGCATTTAGAGGCAGAGATTCCCAAATGTGGGGAAGCTAGTCTTGCGAAACTGCGGTTAGTGGCAAAAAGTCTTTTCCTATGGATAAGTAAAGAAGGGGTTTCATGGAATTATGATCCTAGATAATAGGTAATGTATTTTTTTAGTTAATCTGCTGGCAAAAAAGGGGGAGTGCCTGCAGGTTTAAGAATTTATAGGAGAGAGAGGCTAGTAGCATTGTACACACTTGTTTAACTAAAAGTCATTATGTCTTTTGAAGGATACCGGAGTGATATTCCCTTTTAGGGGCCACAGAGATGAATCTATAGATGTTGTTAGCTGTGATTTTAAGGTAGGCCAGATTTTTCTGGAAGCACTGTCTATGACTGGTAGATCATATTCTTGCTGTGCCATCAGAATCCCTTTGCTGGGGGATGCTCTGGTAGCATGAGACATGAAGTGGAAGATCTTTTAGGTTAGTAGGAAACTGACTTTTAATTCAGTAGCAGAATATGATGTTGAATGTTTGGTTCTGATCTAGCCAGCTATGTAGGTATCTGAAGTGACTGAGTGTTGTTTTGATTATTCATAGCGGATGGTGTAAGGTTTGTATTTGGTACTGAGGATCACAGAGGCAGGTATTGAGTACTATAGGCTTATTTTTGAGTAACCAGCTAGAATGGAGGGAAAGATTTTCTTCAAATTCAATTTTGATGGAAGAATGAGAAGGCTTAATAAATAACCATAACCATAACCATATCATCTGAGAACAGAATGTTATTGAGCTGTGGAAGGTTCATTGGTAGGTGATTAATAAATAGGGAGAAAAGTAGATAAGATGGATCCTTGAGGTACTCCTTTGATTAGGAGTGAGGACAGAGAGAACAAAGATCCAATTTGGACTTTGAAGTCCCAACTGTCCAGAAAGTTTCTGAATCATGTAAGAGAGAGAGTCATTGCTGATAGAGTCATTGCTGATTCCATCTGAAATAAGGGGTTTAATAGATGTTGATGGTCCATAAAAACAAAGTCTTTTGTCAGGTCAGTGAAGACACCACCTGGCAAAAGTACCCCAAAACAACCAGCAGAGGAAAAAGATAAAATAAAAAAACACAATGCCAGATGATCCAAGTGAGTTTAATGAAATAGCAATACCCTCTAGCACCTCGGACAATATGCCTTTCAGGAGTTGTATTAACCATCACAAAAACACATTTAACATGCTTAACAAGAATCAATTAACATAATTAAATAATTATCCAATAACATTATAACAATTTCCAATTAAAATCAACATTCAAACCTTTAGGAACCAGTGTTCTAAACTTCAAAATGAAAACTGCTTCCTTATAAAGTAACTGATTTTTTAAAACCATGCCATGGAAAATTTTAACTTTCTCTAAAATACTGCCCCTTAAACAACTACCATCCCCACCATGGCATAAATCAAAATTAACCTGTCAAACATCCCTTGCCCATGCTAATGAGGATATCATCAGTGAGAGTATATAGAGCTTCCATAATACTACTACCAGCCTGGAAGACATGCTGCTGCAGAAAAAGGCCACTTCATTTGGGTATATTCTGTAAATTGAATGAAGACAGGTGTTTCAGAGATTTTGACTAGGATGGGTAGGACTTGAATTGTCCTAAATTTATTGGACTTTTCAGGTTTGGGTTACTCAGGTAAGGTTTTACTATTGCATTGTGTTGCAGAAGAGACAAAGGCTGTAGATGGCAAAAAATGGGAAGTATATGATATTTGCATAATAGTACAATAAACCAAAACAGAAATCCATCTTCACCTCTGAGGACATTAGTGGGGAATTCACCTACGTATTTCTCAATTTGTTTGCTTGAAAAGAGGGATAAACGAGGAGTCTGGGTTTGATGACTGGGGTATCTATCTGTTGATTGGGGAGGGAGGGTTAAGCATAAAAAAAGTCTATTGCTGTATGATTACCAGTGATAATATGAATGGAGTCTTTATGTGGAAGGGCACTACTTGACGTCTGTGCTGTGAAAACATTACTAAGGATTCAAACATTTGGGGGCTACGCTATTTATCAGTGCATTTTGAGTGAAGTGAAGAAGTTAGCTTTATATCTTCTGCTGGCCTTTTTGGCCATGTTTATGATATAAATGTGTCCCAGGTATCAGGAGAAGGACTGTTTTCTATTTGAGCCAGGTTTCACCTATTAATCTGAGTAAGAATTTACACTCATTTGTGAATCACTTATTATATGTATGTATCTACAAAGCAGGGTGACTCTGGATAAATATGTGACCTGCAGGTACAGAACATTGCTGTTGTGAGGTTGGTAGGGTCTGTGTTTTTTAAACACCTTCATTGAATTATCACTAGTGACACAGGCAAACTTACATTGATATAAAAGAAAACAAACCCTATTAACTTGGTCACAGTTACAAACATTATATGACCCACATATCCTTTTGTACAATATAATCAGTCCAATATTATATAAATTGGTCAATTCCTGCCATCCCTTACATTTCATTCTACCTTCAAAACATTTTCTGCATGTATTGTTGCCACATTTTCCATTTTTTATGTAATTTGCTCCTACCCTTTTCTAAAGATCCCATTTCCAGTTCCTTTATCTTTGTTACTATATTCACTACTTCAGATACAGTTGGTTTAGACCATGATTTCCATTTTCTAGTAGCTGCTTTTTGGTCAGCCATCAGAATTAAACTTAACAAGGCCTTACTCTGTCTAGGCAATTCAGATCCTGTATATTAGTTCAAAAATAATTTCCTTAGTTACATCAATTTGCTCACCCAGTATTTCTGACACAGTACTCTGTAGGAATTTTTTAAAGTCTGCCGACTCATTATACTCCCAAAACATATGTTTCCAGTTAACACTTTCTTCCACATCACGTCTCCAACATTTGCCATCTGCCTGAGGAAAAATTCTTTGGAGTTTGCTTGGAGTATAAAAATACCTATGCAAACACTTCCAAGCAAAAATCCTACATCTTCTAGACTTCATTACATATTTGGGAGCCATACATGTGTTCTTCCATTGTTTCTTTGTGAATTGCTTATGCAATCTCTCTTCCCAATTTTTTCTAACCTTCTCTGATTGATTCCTACAATTATTGTGCAATATTTTATATGCCCTACTAATTATCCCTTTTTTAACAGCAGCTTATGCTCTACATTCAACTAAAAATTCTACCAGTGCTGGTCTTTCGCTTAGGATTTGCCTATCCTCTGATATCAATTCCTGATAGGGAAGCCAGTCTCTAGCCTGCAGTCCAAATGTCTTCTTGATCTCTTTCCACTCTTACCTTTCCCTCTCAAATTATCTGTTCCCAACACCTTAGTTCCTTTTTCCAGTTTCATCCAGTAAATTCCAGTCCCCTCTTGCCTATTCTCTGCATCCCTAATTGCAGTCATCCCTATCAGCAGACTCTCCTTTCTCCATTCCCATGTTGGCTTAGTTCTTAGAATACTTTCTGCTACTTTATGAATATAATATTTTGCATGGCTGTTGTTATTCTCAAGGATCTGCATCCAAAATCCTACTTTCTCCTTTTTAGATTTTCTGCCTGCTTCATCATCATCTCTTTCCACTTTGAAGTATAGCTTGCTGCTTGTGTTATGTATAACAGCCTTAACTGTGTAGCTCTAAAATATCCCTTCATATCAGATAATCCTAAACCACCTTGTTCTACTGGAAGGATCAACTTATCACATTTAACTCTTGCCCTCTTCCCTTCCCAGTTAAAATCCTTCATCTCTTTATTAATTATTATCCACAACTATTCTTCTTAAAGATAAAAATATGCCTGACCCGAGTGTAAAACTAAATGGACTAAATGCATTTTTATTGCTTGTATCTTGATATCCATATCCATAGATAAGACCTTCCAGTTTCTCAGTTTTTGTATTTCTTTTGTTTATTCCCTTCCCACATATCCTTAGTTGCCATAATAGAATCCTTTTTCACCCATACTCCTAAATACTTAATGTTATCATGTCTCCATAAATATGGGTATTGTTGAACCAAGTCATGTGTGGTTACATACTTTACAGCCACAGCCTTTGCATAATCTTCATTAATTTTATATCTCGAAAAAAATTGAAACCATCTCAGAATGTTCCACAACATGAAGATGTCCTTTTTCTTGTGCAAAATAAAATCATCTACAAATAAAGCCAACTTTTCATAATTACCATACCAATTATAGCTTTGAATTTCTGAGTCACCTATTTTCTTTGTCAATGGTTCTAAATATAATGCAAATAACTAAAGCAACAATGTATCTCTGTTACATAGGACCATAGGATCATAGAATGTTACTAGACTAACTACTCCAGGACATTTACAAGCCTAGCCAAGTTCAACCTGTATTCGCAAGGGTGTCTGGTTTAAGCAGATACTAAAATCAGCACCTATTGCCCCTAACCAAGAGGGACACAGGTGGAACCCCTGGGGTGAATTTCCGGTTATCCATCAAATTGTCCAAATTACGCTTAAATAGGGCCAATGAGGGGCTTTGTTTAACATGAATAAGAAGCTTGTTCCAAAGGTGGGGCAACCTCAGTGACACAAATCTGTCTCTCCAGCAAGTTCTGTTGATGTTACATACCAGGTTAAGGTCCTTTGAATGAGTGACCCGTCAGCCATTTGGCTTGTGAATCTGCAGCATTTCCATTAAAGCTGGGTCAGAGATTGCTCTATATGCAAGGGACAGGTCACCTCTGAGCAGTCTGTATGACACAGATTAAAGAGACAATGATTTTAGTCTGTCCGTATAAGACAGATCTTGAAAACCCTGAATATTCTTTGTAAGGAACCTTTGTGGTCTCTACAATTGCTGTAGGTGTTTGGAAAGGAACATACCAAAGGGACTGTTGTACTTTATTATTAGCCTGATGAGGGAAGAGTACAGGGGGTTATAACTTCTATTTTCTGGAGGCAATGCCCTTACTTATGAGATGAACAATATAACATGCCCTTCTTACCACTGTGGAGATATGGTGATCGAAGTTAAGGTTGCTGTCAACCTGTGTGCCCAGATCTCTCACCACTGACTGTATGCTTAGGGTATTGCTATTGATGTGGTAGTTTGCAGGAACATCACCCTTGCTGAACGGGATAATAATGCATTTTTTTCCATTACGTTTAAGACCATGACTTTGGCACATCAGACATGATTTGATTTTTTTATGTGCTGCCAAGATGAGAACTTCTAAAGAATGGTTTTCTTTAAAACCATAATCCCATATTAGACCTCACAATGTGTCTATAAATTCTTAGTATTGTGCATTAATGTGAAATACGTGTAAAACAGCACAGTGGTCTAAAATGACCAATACTAAGAAATGAGTGCTTTTACTTATTGGCTTCCCTACAAAGGATCAAGGAGAAATTCTCCAAGCCTCAGTAGCCAATAGAAAAAGAAGTTGAACAGCATAAGACTGAACATTTTTCTCCATAGGAAGTAAGTGTTGGCATGATTAATAATTGTGCTCTGTCAGTGATTCACAGTCGACATGATTAATAATTGTGCTCTGTCAGTGATTCACTGTCGGAATGATTAACAATTGCGCTCTGTCAGTGATCCAGTATTGGCCCTATATGATGTGCTCCGTCAGTGATTCACTGTCGGCATAATTAATAATTGTGCTCTATCAATGATTCACTATCAGCATGATTATTAATTGTGCTCTGTCAGTGATTCACTGTCGGTGTGATTAATAATTGTGCTCTGTCAGTGATTCACTATCAGCATGATTAATAATTGTACTCTGTCAGTGATTCACTGCCGGTGTGATTAATAATTGTGCTCTGTCAGTGATTCACTGTTGGTATGATTAATAATTCTGCTCTGTCAGTGATTCACTGTCAGAATGATTAATAATTGAACTCTGTCAGTAATTCACTGTCAGCATAATTAATAATTGTGCTCTATCAGTGATTCACTATCAGCATGATTAATAATTGTGCTCTGTCAGTGATTCACTGTTGGTGTGATTAATAATTCTGCTCTGCCAGTGATTCATTGTCCGCGTGATTAATAATTTTGCTCTGTCAGTGATTCACTGTCAGCATGATTAATAACTGTGTTCTGTCAGTGATTCACTGTCTGTGTGATTAATAATTGTGCTCTGTCAGTGATTCAGTCTGGGCCTGATTAATAACTGTGCTCTGTCGGTGATTACTTTTTTAGGGAGACTTGCAATGCAAAATAACTTAACAGACCATTCTCTAAGTGTAATAATACCAAATATGGTGGGATTTATTAAGGAATAATGGGCCTGCAAGGAGTAGTGAGGCCTGACACCTCAAAACATCACTGAGTGATACATTATTCCCCAGTAATGCCACGCCATCTGGAATCATTACTTCCCGATCACATAATATACAATCAAAGGCGGGATAACTAAGAAACATGATGGAAAGAGGAAATGCATAAAATGAACATCAGAACGAAAAATAAACTTGCATTGATAATTCTTTATATAAATCACTGTTTCTTGCATTACTATTATTATTATTATTATTATTATTATTATTATTGCTGTTTTTGATGTTGTATAACATGCACAGATATCATAACAGAAGTAACTTTAACAGTTCTTATCAGAATATACAGCTACAGATAATTTTCATGTAACTACACAATGACATGCTTAATTAGTGTCTTTGAAATATACACTTAAAAGCATTTCTAAGAGGGCCTGTGCACAAGCGTAAGCAAAACTAAGTTAATACTCTGGCAGAGAATATGTAGACATGAGATACCCATAACAATTAATTACCATTTGGTCAATAGTTACTATAATTTTATCGATACATTACAATAAAATCAGAAACATTGCCATTTTATACTTGCAGATAACTCATGTGCCAACTACCTTATGATCCGGTTCCAGGTATTATTTAATTTAACAAACTACTCCTTATTAAAATTAACAACATTTTGGATGTGTGGTGTAGAGAGATAACCTGAGATCAGATAGTGACATAGACACTAAAGAAGCTAGCTGAGGAGGGTCGGAATGAGTATCCAATACCAACTCATCTATCCCGCAGTGAGTGAGGTGGTGTGCCATCTTGTAATGCTGCTGCCCATCAGAGAAGAAGGTGTGCATCGTGATGGGTCAGGAATGTGTGTACAACCTTGCAAAGTCACATTTGTGAAGCAGACTTTCTTCTGAATGTGTAAAATGGGAACTTAGAGGGATGGTCTATTTGAGCCCTGTCATATGCATGGATGCATATGTCAGCTGCTAGGAGGGGAGTGAGGACTTCTCCTTCTGAAGGATGACTGCTACCAGAACTCAACTCTACCTGTAAGTGTGCACCATAATTTGACGTACCATGAATCAAGCCCCTGACAGAAGAAAAAGACATCCCATGGAATGATGTGAGATGCTAATGCCAGGGGACTGGGTGGAATGAATAGTTCCATATGGCCCAATGAGGGCTTGATTGTTAGAGAAAGAGAGGAATAAATAGCACAAAAGATTAACCACATTTTCAGTGCAGCAAAAATAAAGCCAAAAATGACCAATTTAATTACGTAAACAAGCAACTTAGTATAAATATGCATGCAAGATGCTGTCCATAGAGAAAGCACATATTCAGATATCTTGTAGTTCTTTATCTTACATAAAACTGACATGATACAAACCTTAAACATACAAGTATTCAAATATTTCTCCTTAAACGCCTCTGACAGAACAGTAGGCAAATTCTTATGTATGCATGCATGCGCACGTACATAAATACACACAGATGAACACACATTTACAAAAAGTGACCCACCAAAATGCATAACAGGGCTCATTATAGTGTCATGGTGTTCTTCATCTCTCCTTGCTGTACCTTGTCTTAGATTGGTGTCCTCATCTCATTCTGCTGCTTTTCATCCCATTTTCCTTCTCCAAACTTATCATAGCCTCCCCCATCCCACCTTCTAAGTTTTGTTACATAGTCCAGTATTCTTCATCTTATCCTACTGCATCTCACCCCATCCTACTGCTTCTCACCCCATCCCACTGCTTCTCACCCCATCCTACTGCATCTCACCCCATCCCACTGCTTCTCACCCCATCCTACTGCATCTCACCCCATCCTACTGCATCTCACCCCATTCCACTGCTTCTCACCCCCTCCTACTGCTTCTCACCCCATCCCACTGCTTCTCACCCCATCCTACTGCATCTCACTCCATCCCACTGCTTCTCACTCCATCCTACTGCTTCTCACCCCATCCTACTGCATCTCACGCCATCCCACTGCTTCTCACCCCATCCTACTGCTTCTCACCCCATCCCACTGCTTCACACCCCATCCTACTGCATCTCACCCCATCCCACTGCTTCTCACCCCATCCTACTGCTTCTCACCCCATCCCACTGCTTCACACCCCATCCTACTGCATCTCACCCCATCCTACTGCTCCTTGTCTCATCTTTGTGCTCCTCATTGCATCCTGCTGCTACCCTTCTTTTCATCCTATCCCAGAGTAATGAGGTATGGTCAGTGCGTTTCTTGCGCAGTAAGTTTAATGTGGGTAGGCAAGAAAAACATTAAGAATAATCATAAGACATTTAAATTAGAAATTCTCTTTGACAATATCACCCATGAAAGTAGCCAAACATGAGTAAACTGAAGATTAATACAAACAGACATGTAGATAAAAACTGTTTTTGCAGCCACAAATGCCTCTTCACCAAACTCATTTTATACTGCTTTCATGCTGGGCATCACACTCTCCCTTCCTTACCAGTGTACCTGTGAGAAGAGAACAGCACTGTCTACAGTGGTGGGCCTTTCCACAGCAGCAATGAAGAGCACAGATGCAGAGAAAGGCAAACAGAAGAGGCTCAAGAACTGAGTCTTGTGGATAATTAACAAAAAATAGCATTTAATCAACCAAGAAAAAATTAAGTACACCAAATAAACACTAACCGGAATGGATTCCACCAGGAAGTAGCACACAATATTCTTCTTTAATGACAAAACAACGATTAAGCGCTTTCATCCACCAACAGTGTGGACTTCATCAGAATACTTTTAATAATCAGCTAATTGCTTAAATACTTTCTTTTAGGCGCCAAAATTGCTAATTATTAAGAATAACATTTAAATTTAAAGCTAAAGTGCTTGAATACAAACGTTAAAATTCCCTATAAACATTTTAATGCATAAACCATTAAATTACATTAATATATACATTATAAAACTACATATATGCTTTGTTGAATATTATAAACTTCATATGAGTATTGTTAAATGAAAATTATTAAAGAATCAAATACATAAATCATACAACTTAAAAATCATTTATAAAAATAATCACATAAGTAGATCAGTTCTCAATACATCCCATATAATCATATCTAAAGCATCCTTAAAAAATACAAAGACTTCCTAAAATGCATACTATATGTTAGCTCGTTTGTTACCTAAACCTGCATTAATAGTAAAGCTTTAATAGTAATATAATCATTTAAGCCTGGCATATTCATGGCATCTGTTAACAATTGCCATTTAACTTCCTTGTATCCCAGGACTGCTTTAAAATTACCCCCTCGGGGCCCCATTTTGACCTGCTCCAGTATGGCAAACTTAAAAAAATGATAGTCCCCTACTGTGCCTATATGTCTATATAAGGCATTATTACTGTCCCTTTTCTTGATGTCATAAAGATGGTCATAAATTCTCTTTCTTAGGAGTCTCTCCGTTTTACCTGTGTAATAACTGGGGCAAGTCATACACTTTGTCCTATATACTATACACTTCGAATTACAATTTCCTTGCCCAAAAATAATCTTAGTACAATTGATGTTTTCTAAAGTCACACCTTCTACTTCAAGAATGGAGTGACATTGTTTACATCTACCACATTTCCTGGCATTTCTTCCTTGTGTCCCTATTTCCCTAATAGTATTACCCCATTTTAAATAATGTTTGCTATTACACTCCATTTTGTATACAAAAGATGGTGTCTCACCCACAATGTTCCTAATCTCATTGTCTGCCAACAAGATATTCCAATTGTTGTTTAATGTCTGTTTTACTTGATTCACATAAGGGGAATATTCCAAAATACAAGCCCTCTGATAATTTGTATTAGTATCAGTATTACTTGTAAGTGTGTTCTTACCTATACCCCTTCCTAGAATCGGTGGGTATTTTTTACCCCACTCATCAATCACATATTTCTTGACGTCATCCAACATATGTCTGGGGTATCCTCTCTGACTAAATAATGAAGTTATGAAGTCAATCTCTTCAACCATCTCAGTATACATGGACGTCATACGGGCTGGCCTTATGCACTGCCCTTTAACTATATTCATCATCATTTTCCTAGGATGATTGCTGGAATACTTGAGGTAACTATTAGAGAAAGTGTTTTTTCTATATATTCGGGATTTAAATCCCCCTAATCCACACAATACAAAAGTGTACAGGTAGGCTGTGCCACCTGTATCACAAGTGTAGGTAAACCTCAAAAATGCACTCGTACTGTTTAGATATTCAATAAACTTATTAATACTGCCATAAGGGCCATCCCACATTATAAAAATATTGTCCAAAAAACGGGAGTAATGTCTAATGTACTTGTGATATTCACTTTTGAAGACAAACTGGTTCTCCCAATCTAACATAACCAGGTTGGCGAACATGGAAGCACACACTGCCCCCATCACCACCCCCCTGGCCTGTCGAAAATGTTCACCCTCAAAGTAAATAAAGCTGTAATCAAGTACAATGGACATAAGCTCTATAATAAGACTAACAACATCCCATTCCAGGCTAGTATATTCTCTAATACTATTACAAAATCCCTCCAATCCCATTTGTTTGGGGATACATGAAAAAAAATCTATCACATTTATAGTGATAAAAATTAATCCCTCCTTCCAAAGATAGGGGATGAACCACCTAAGAAATCCCATGAATCCTTGATCATATGGGGTATTTTCTCATAGATGGGTTTTAACCACCTATCAATAGCTACGCCCAAATGGAATGCTTTAGAACAACTACCTGAAACTATACGATGAAAAGGGGAGGTTTTGGCATACATGTGTACCTTAGGTATCCCCACAATAGTTGCTAAAATGGGATGTTCTGCTCTAAGAAAATTATATGTATCTGTTGAAATATGGTTATCCAGTAAAAATGCTTCCAAAAACATGTCAATGCGCTTATAAGCTATATGAATTTCATTAATGGATACTGTTTCATAATTACCAGATGTCTGAAGTATCTCATATATTTTATTAATGTATACTAATGCATCATATATAACCACCACCCCCACCCTTATCGGGTTTCATAACCCTAATTTGATGGTCCTGTTTTAGCTGTTCCAAAGTATGTATTTCATCCCAAGTTAAGTTACTCTGAAAATATTTGTACCCAATATCATTCTGTAACTTATCCGTTGTGGTGGTGGTGCTGCGGTAGCATTGTCACCTCACAGTAAGACGTTGTCCTGTTCGATTCTCAGCTAAAGCGTCTTCTGTGTGGAGACATGCGTGAATGGGCATACCTTCGTTGAAGGTTGTGCATCAGGGCAGGCAACTCGGCACGTAAAAATCTACTGCCAATCATTAGCGGAGTGGAGTTCCACTGTGGCGACCCCTAACCGGGAAAAGCCGAAAGACACAACATCATTCTGTAACTTATACATTTCTCTAGTAACCATTCTTTCATATACAGCTACACTAGGGTGATTGGGTGGGACATTTGTGCTTTTTTTCTTAAGCACTCCCATAGCTAATTGCTATGGTCTATTCTGAAAAGTAATAGCTAAATTAATTTTCCTAAGAAACAGTTTTATCTCCGTTAAACAATCAACAAAATGAAAACGTGTTCTAGGTATATACTTCATCCCCTTTGACAATAATCTGAAATGATCAATGCCTATTTCTAAATGGGTGTAGTGATATATCTTGAAATTGTCAAAATAATTAACCACCCCTTCAGTGACATATATATCTGGAGCTATCTCATTCCCAGATATTAATTCTACCATTGTCTCCTGTTCTCCCTCCATCCTTGGTCCACATAATCCCTATGTGTCACATGTGACTGATTTTGCTTCCATTTCCAGTCCTTTTTCCACTTTGGGTGTTGCTGATATTCCCACCCCTTCTGAAAATCTGCTTCCCAGTACTGAACATCTAAACCAGGATTACCTGTATCCAGAGGATAATTACTCTCACTCCCTTTTCTCCAATTCCTAACCTTTCTATCCTTCCAAGGGTATGCTACATCTTTTTTGAAATGTTCAACATCTCTACTTATTTTCTTACATTTTTTATTCTAAATGGTTTGTGCCATCTTGTCAGCCACATTAAACTGTTTTAAATATAATTTTTCCCACTGAGCAAAAAGTAAGTCATTGACAATAATATTGTTAAGTTTTTCACTTCATCCGTAATAACACATAATCTTTCATCATTTTTCCTAATTAACAATTTCATGTAATCATAACCAAACTGATTAAAAAGTTGATTGAGTTCATTGCATACATGTTCAGTTTATACTATACCCATTGGCGCATTAAAAAAAACGTAATCCCACAGGTACAATATTAAGTGCAAGACATTTGTTTAAATAGGCATTGTCCAACTTTAAAGTTCTACACAGGGCACTGCTCCGATACAATAAAGGCTGTCTTTTAGCACTCCAGGACCTGCACGATCCAAAAAACCAAAATCCGAGGGTAGTCCGATAAAAAACAACTTTAATAGAAGAACTTGCCACAAATGGCTACTAAAACATAAAATTAAACTGTGTATAATACATAATATACAAACGTTTACTGATTGAGCACTTTCATCTCCATCTGGAGACTTCTTCAGAATCAATATAACAACATGAAAATCATTCTTTATACATTGTTTCAAACAAAATCATTGGCTGGCAATAAATTACTTAATTGATGATTATAGTTTTTTTGGTTAAGTATATAAAAAAGGAAGAAACAGTAAAAACAGTGGGTTTAAAATACAGAGATTTAAGACAAGTTATTTGAAGCAACATTTTGCTAAGCTGTCTTTTAAATTAAGGCATAAATTCTCAAACCAAATATAAATTATAAACCCTAAAAAGCAGTACATATAATCATTCATATTCCTAAATAGTTGTATAATAAATATATAATAAATATAAATAACTATATATATAAATATAAATAAAAACTACCCAAATAGTAAAAAGTATTGTATTATATATATGTATATATACATATATATATATAGCGAATATGATGCAAAAATAGGATGATTAACACATGAATATATACTGAATAAAAAATTTTTAATAATATATTTCTTACATACATTAATTCATGGAAAAAATACTCATATTGTTACCAAATTGTTATTATTATTATTATTTGTATTGTGAATGCTATTATTCCCATGCCTCTTTGGGTCAGCTGCAAGGAGTTTTAATGCCAGGGTAATAGAAATGTGGTCATTGATACCTTTGCCACAACATGCATCAAGTCGCAGTTGCCAAATCATCTCTCTAAATTCCAGCTGTGTCTCCCAATCACCACCCCTTTCTTGGTGGTTAACTTCTTCCAATACCCAGAATTTGTAATTTGCCTCTTTACATATCAAGGCATGTCTATACAGGGTATTGTTTTCATTATGCTTGTTTATGTCCCTGATATGTTCTTAAATCCTAGTCCTGAGATGACGTTCCGTTTTTCCTATATAGTAACTCCAACAAGTCTCACAAAAGGCCAAATAAATTATTCCTTTGGAGTAGCAACTATTATACCTATTTGCCCTTAAAGTCATTCCCAAGCTGGGTATTCTAATTTCTTTACACCTGGCAATATAGGAACATTGTGCACATCTCCCACACCTAAAAGTTCCAAGTTTTGTACAGGTCCCTCCTGCATTAATCTTGTTCTTCTCAATGATATTCTTAATGTTTTTGTTCCTCCTAAAACTATATTTTATTGTATATTGAAATATATTAGTTTTTGTTGGCATATTTTTAAACATTTCCCATGTTTCATTAATGCATTTTTTCAACCATCCTATACCTTGGTAATAAGTAAGAGTTAAATATGGTATTGTATCTAAATTACTTGTTTCCTGCCGATTAAAAGTACTAGTCCTTACATTCAAGTTAGAGTTTACGATCAAAGTATCACCATTGGTCAATAGGGGGACATTTGTGGCAAGTTCTTCTATTAAAGTAGTTTTTTATCGGACTACCCTTGGATTTTGGTTTTTGGATCATGCAGGTCCTGGAGTGCTAAAAGACAGCCTTTATTGTATCGGAGCAGTGCCCTGTGTTTCACTTGGTTTATTTACCTTGTTTCTGGTTACAACTTTAACGTTCTGTTGGTTGCCTTGTTCATATCATCCATACTACTTGCAGTGCACCCTACAAAGTTAAAATCAATGTCATTTTGTAAAAAAATATTTAATTGTGTGCAAATCTGTCCCTCTTTAGATTTAACATTGGCATTGGCTTTAAGACTAGAGCTCTGCCTTACAGTACCTTTTTGTGTTGCAGCAGCATTGTTAACTACCGTAGAATAAGTCCTAGATGTCATAATGCGTTTTGGTTTCACCCCAGCCCGCTGAAACTCTTCTTCCAAGTTGAAAATGGAAAAATCAAATGAGCAGTCTTTATCGGTCACTCTGCTGAAGTTCCCCACTTCAGCATTCACTTGGGAAGTAGAATTATCCAGAGCTGTAGGCACACCGAGACCTACCCCCTGGCCGTTAGGTATATCCATAACAGATTGACTTCCTCCAGATACGTCAACTGTTTTCGCTGAGTGCTGTGTGCTAAATGCTTTCACACCGGACTGTGTGAACAACTCTATAAGCCAGGTCACTTCTCCTTTTAAAACAGAGACTTCTGACTGAAGTCTCTGCAAATTGTCTCGTCGGACAGGAGAAATATTTGAGGGCAGTTCATCCATGGAATCCATAGTACCACCAATGACCAAATAACAAACAATAGTGTTTAATCAACGAAGAAAAATTAAGTAAACCAAATAAATGCTAACCGGAATGGATTCCACCAGGAAGCAGCACACAATAACTTAAAAATATTCTTCTCTAATGGCAAAACAACAATTAAGCACTTTCATCCATTGAACATTGTGGGTGAGATGCCATCTTTTGTATACAAAATAGAGTGTAATATCAAACATTATTTAGAATGGGGTAATACTATTAGCGAAATAGGGACACAAGGAAGAAATACCAGGAAATGTGGTAGATGTAAACAATGTCACGCCATTATTGAAGTAGAAGGTGTGACTTTAGAAAACATCAATTGTACTAAGATTATTTTTGGGCAAGGAAATTTTAATTCGAGGTGTATAGTATATATGGCAAAGTGTATGACTTGCCCCAGTTATTACATAGGTAAAACGGAGAGACCCCTAAGAAAGAGAATTTATGACCATCTTTATGACATCAAGAAAAAGGACAGTAATAATGCCTTATATAGACATATAGGCACAGTAGGGGACCATCATTTTCTTAAGTTTGCCATACTGGAGCAGGTCACACTGTTGGTGGATGAAAGTGCTTAATCGTTGTTTTGTCATTAAAGAAGAATATTTTTAAGTTATTGTGTGCGACTTCCTAGTGGAATCCATTCCGGTTAGCGTTTATTTTTTGGACTTAATTTTTTCTTGTGTATAATCGGATTAACTGCTTCAGACAAAGAAATAAACTAATTATTAAAGCATTAACTCATTAATTTTTATGTTTTACTTTGACTACAGTAAGTACTTAGATGCAACTGAGACCTTTTTAGCTATAATCAAAGCGGTATTTATAATCTGTTATATATCTATTAACCAGGTAAGAAAACTATCCATTATAGACCTTTTTCAGCCATGACCTGGACCTGGAGAGCTGGGACAAATCAAATGCAATAAAAGAGGGCCTTACAGAATAACCTATCTGATAGCTATTGTATAAAAGTAAAGTTCTCTTCTCTCATAGTAACAGTGTGATATTTTTAGAAATAGTATGTGATACAAAGCCTGCAAAGTATGAAGAAAGAAATATGCAGCAAACAAGTGTGATTAGCCTAGAAAAAATGTGTTTGCAGGACAACAAGATATGTTGCGGGCTTAAGACATTAGTAACAGATGACTATGAAAATAGAGGCTTGCTAAAAAATAGAGGCTTGACTCAATTGATGAACAGACCTAACAAAGGGAAATGGTTAACCATACAAAAAGAAATGGCTGTCTTGTCACAAGAGTACACCCTGGTCTTCTCAGAAACTGATAAAGAAACAGAAAACTGGTGCAGTCCACAATATTCACAAAAAATTGGAACAGAAACTGGCATGGTCCACAGTAATGCCACAGATATGCCAAGAATGTTTCAAGAAGATTTAAACTTAGACTGTATAAAAGTGGCTAAAAAAAACTGATTGGGAAGACATTTAGATCATGAACTGAGAGTCGTTTGAGGAAGTGCAATATATCGGTCAATAATTCTTGTTATAAAGAAAATGTTAATATCTCAACAGTAGTGTTTGGTCAGTCATATTAATAAATATTATATTAAGTACGAATACAGTTGTACAGTGTCTTGGTCTGTTATTTTCTATTTTTACCACTATCAACCTATGTTTTTTGAGAGATGGAGAGAAACTGGAGTACTTGGTGAAAACCCATACAGATGGTGGGAAAATATGCACTTATTGATTTATTATTTAAGCATTGTTGATCAGATCAGTCTCAATAGACCAGTGACCTGTTTTCAGGGGGCATCTAAGGTGGTATTCATACTGACTAGGAAATTTGTCCAAGCCACCAGAGGAATTCCTCTACACTTTTTCATGTTATGGGGAGGTACAGAGCTGCCTCTGACAGGAAAGATGGCGGCGGCTGAGAAGAATAAGAAGGAAATGCTGAGTATTTTGAAAATGAGTGAGACTGTTGTAATCAGCAGTGTGCAGCATAAAGATACAGTGCAAATTATGGAGATGTCAGATGGCACTTAGCTCACAACAAGCCAGTGAGGTTGTAGGATCAGAGAGGACTTGAAAAATAATTTGACCTTGTATTGTGGAAAAGCAATCATTTCTGTGTGCAAGAAAACCCAGAAAGTAGAAGTGGAGGAATGCAAGCTGAATATGAACACTAGCTCATAAGAGGTTTGACATGAGGAAGGCGAGGATGGTAGTCCTGTGAAAGGAATGGTGAATGAGGAGAAGAACATTTTGGATTTACTGCAAAGGTTAAAAAAATGCTTACATGCTGTGTTTGCTGCAACACAACAAACTGTAATTATTATGTCTTGGCTGTGCACCAGAATCAAAAACAGACCTGTCATAAGAATTAGAAAATGGTGTCTTACAATGTTGCTTTTTTCGTAATCATTTCATATTACATTGCAAAACTGATGTGCTATGATTTATTGATTTGGGGTAGGAGCGGTTCTGAAAAATAACTTTTGAGAAATACCAGTGAATGGAATTTTTTTTGTCTTTAAGTAACAGTGAAAGAGACAGTGCACCCCGGTCGGTGTATGTGTTTAGTCCACTTAATCAGAATGTCATGAGAAAGATGTGAGTGCAGTTTTGGATGGATCCCCTAGAAGAAAATAATTAGTGAATAATTTGCTTCTTTATGCGAGTCTGTGTATTCAGCAAGGAAGGTGATAGATGTATGTGAAATGTAAGTCTGTAGCATGGGAGCTGTGCATATCATTAGAAGCATATGATAATAATCTGATGTAGCATGGGAGCTGTGCATATCATTAGAAGTATATGATAATGCAATGGAGCATGGGAGCTGTACATATCATTAGAAGCATATGATAATAATCTGATGTAGCATAGGAGCTGTGCATACCATTAGAAGCATATGATAATAATCTGATGTAGCATGGGTGCTGTGCATATCGTTAGAAGTATATGATAATTTGATGGGTCATGGGAGCTGTGCATATCATTAGAAGGATATGATAATAACCTGATGTAGCATATGAGCTGTGCATATCATTAGAAGCATATGATAATAATCTGATGTAGCATGGGAGCTGTGCATATCATTAGAAGCATATGATAATAATCTGATGTAGCATGGGAGCTGTGCATATCATTAGAAGCATATGATAATAATCTGATGTAGCATGGGAGCTGTGCATATCGTTAGAAGTATATGATAATTTGATGGAGCATGGGAGCTGTGCATATCATTAGAAGGATATGATAATAACCTGATGTAGCATAGGAGCTGTGCATATCATTAGAAGCATATGATAATAATCTGATGTAGCATGGGAGCTGTGCATATCGTTAGAAGTATATGATAATTTGATGGAGCATGGGAGCTGTGCATATCATTAGAAGGATATGATAATAACCTGATGTAGCATAGGAGCTGTGCATATCATTAGAAGCATATGATAATCTGATGTAGCATGGGAGCTGTGCATATCATTAGAAGTATATGATAATAATGTAACTCATATACACAATGTATCACTTCTGAGCAGACACTTTGTTTGTGTCTTTCGGCTTTTCCCAGTTAGGGGTCACCACAGCGGAACTCCGGTCCACTAATGATTGGTAGTTGATTTTTACATGCCAAGTTACCAGCCCTGACGCACAACCTTCAACGAAGGTACACCCATTCACGCATGTCTCCACGCAGAAGACGCTCTAACTGAGAATCGAACTGGACAACGTCTTACTGTGAGGCGACAATGCTACCGCAGCACCACCACAGCATACACAATGTATAATAAATGTAAATGGCATAAGGGGTACAGGAAAGTACATGGAGGCAGAATAAAACTGATTATTGCAATTCTGATGCTTACTTGGATGGTGATTGTCTCAAGAAGAGATGCCCATGTGTGAGGAAAAGGAACAAGACAGGTCTTTCTAATCTCAATGGGACCAAATTGTACAAGAGAATGTTGCTATAAGTGCAAATATTAATGTAGAGCATGAAGCGCTGGTGAAGGATAGCACTAAATGAGTTCAAAATGAAGATGAAAATGTTATGTCGAATTATTATGTTGTAGAAATAGGTACAGGAGAGTAAATGAATGTATGAGCCCTAACATTGTTTTCTATGTGCAGATGAGCAATACATTTCTACCACTGCAAAATGAAGAAGGGGAAGGAGTAGTCTTACAAACTGCTAACCTGTTTTGGAAAGAGGTACAGCTAGAAGAGGTTAGATTTTAGGTAGCGGAGGGAATGAAGAGATGTGAGTGACACTGAAACTATGAAGGGGAAGAGATAATTGGTCTCTGAATTTGAATAGTATGAAAAGTAATGTGAGAAGATTACTGGAATTAAATTGGTGTAAGAAATTAAATACAGATTTAATATTCTTGTTTCAAGTAAGACGTTTAGCAGAAGTACAGAGAACACAATTTTATGTTGATGTGGCTTGTAAAGTCGAATGGACTTTTGGAGCTGACACATGTTCGGGTACAAATGATATGCATTGGATTGGGAAGGTGAAAATTATGAATACAATAATATATAATCTGAGTTGTCTTACAATTCTGGATTTAAAATTTACAGGGAGGTTACACAGTTGCGTTGTTATATGCTTATACAAATATAAAGGACACGGAATAATTATTTGACGATATCAAACAATATGTGACCGTTAATACTAACATAAAGATTGTAAGCGTTTTTTACTGTATGAACAATGAGAAGAATTGACAACAAGATATTAAAAATGCAAAACAACAAAGAGTTACAAAAAGTTAATAGTTGGAAAAGAGAGATTGTTCACATATATGAGGGGTGGGCTTAAAACTGAAACTGATTATTTTAATCTTTAGATACTATAAAATATGTAAGTGCAGGAAAAAAAGGCAGATTTTTTTGGATAACTTGGCTATAAGGGTCATTTTTCATGAAAACACAGATTATTATGGAAGGCCAAGAGGTTAAAAGATTAAGTGATGTCATCAGAGATTGTGGGATGATCATAAAAGTATGAGGGCATGTTATAGTAGTTAGAATGGTCATTAGCTTTTAGGTGGAAATACAACAGAAGTGGAATGGTATGGAAAAAAGTGTGGACTTACTTTGATTAAAGAATAGCATGATATATTAAAAGGAGATAACTGTACGAAAAAATGAAGAATGCAGCTGGCAAGAGAAAGTTGTGCCTCTGCTGGGAAATGTATGAAAAAGAGAGCAAAGATGTTTGTATTAATAAAGATAGCACAGAGTTGAGAAGCAATATGATATTATCTACAGCGGTAGAATAAGCAACTGAGCTGTTCAGTAAGATTTTGCAGGTAAGTGACGGTACCTGTGGTGTTAAGAAATTCAATGCAGGTAAGGTGGTACAGTTAGACAAGAAACCTAGAGTGCAAGAACTAAACAAAGTTTTGAGGAAGGTACCTGTGCCACGTCTGGAAGTGATTATATTATAGAAAATGGAGGAAGAGAAAAAAGCATGGTTCCTTCATGTATTAAATGAGTGAATATGTAGAAAACTAAAACAAAGAAAGATTTGTGAAAAGTTATGCAAATTATTTGGAAAAAAAGGAAGAAAATACGTTAATGAAAAATTGGAGGCCTCTGGCATTATGCAATTCAGATTTTATATAAAATTATTTTGGAAATTTTACAAGAGATGTTTGAAAAAGCTATAGGAAGGGTTACACTGGGAGAATGATATGGTTAAAAATGAAACATTCAAAGACGTAGGTAATTGTTATACAAGTAATGGGAAGCACAGTGAAGGGAGAGGTTGAAAGAAAAATAATCGTATGTGATATAAAGAAAGCTTATGATAATGTGTGACATTCACAGATGTGGAGTATATTAAGAGAATGTGGTATAATGAAAAAAATATTACATTATTAAGATTTATATATGAAAACAGCATAGTGAGAGTGTTAGTAAATGGTCAGTTAAGTCATGAGATTAGACTGATGAATGGAGTGAATCAGGGTTGTCCCATGAGAAATGTTTTTGCTTGCTATGATGATGAATGCTGTATAATGAAGATGAAGCATGGCACAGAGAAAAGTGTAATGGGATCAGGATTAATTCTACCTCTGATAATTTATTATGCAGATGAAGTGGTGTCACTAGCTAAAAAATAAGTTGTGGATGGTAGAGGTGGTCTGAGAACTGCAAAGGGTATTAAAATCTGTATAGCACAAAATGAATAAAGAAAAAAGTAAAGGGTGGGGAGAGGCAGTAAAGACTGCGGGTTATTCTTCTCAATCAGAGATAAAAGTTTTAGGTATAAGGTTTGGTAAACCAGAATTGGTGGTGAGAGCCGGGAAGATTAGGGGTTACAGGTGATTACTTTATTAGTAATTTATGGAAAACATTTGTAATGTTATTTTGGGGAGGGGGACTAAGATATTTAAGTCATGTTTTATATGCACGGCACCAATGCTTACTACTACCCCACTATTTCACCCTCACAATCAACAATGAATATCAGCTACAAGTAATAGTCTCTGTATTACTTAATACAATAACTATCATATATTGTGCCAAAGACAGCACAGAGGACTCACTGCAGGGTAGAAAGTCTCACATGCAAGATTATTAGTAAGCTGATTCATTCAAACCAGTCTGTCACCAGCTGTGGTACTGACTGTTGTGAGAAAGTCTCTGTCATTCAGCAGCTACCTTTGTAGATAGGGGCAGGGTAGCGGTACTGAGGTCTTTTATTGTAAGTCTGTTTGAGAAGCAGAATGAAGATGACCAACTCTCACACTGGAAGTTTATCAAACCCAAAACATGGGAACTTTTAAAGTGGAAAAGCATGTAAGGGAAAAATACAACTAAATGGTGTAAGACTAGTTTTAGTGTACATGCAGGAACTTTGCAAACACACAAGCCAGGTGAATAAACATTGATAGATCTGGTAGATGGCTCAGAGGGTTAAGGCTGTGAGCTGTGGTACAGGGTTTGATTCCCTCAGCCCAGATTTGTCGACTGTGTGACCTTGAGCAAGTTACTTAACCAGGCATTGCTCTTGGCTCTACAAAGGGGCTATGTATTCAGTGTGTGTGCACCTCACTAACAAATGGATATTATTATTATGGTTATTATTGATAATCTTTAGATGAGGCAGTTACACAACAAGTATTCTTAGGATATAAAAGCTAAACAGAGACAAGTTCTCAGACTGACAGCCACTGGGTTGTTCATAAATTATGTTTCTTTTTCATACTGAAGGTGCTATATTTCAAAACACAATTGGAAAGGGCCCTGTAGAAAGTTAGTTTCCCATTTCTACAAAGGTGTCACAATAAAAGGAGTGAAAGGGTCATCCCAGAAGAAGCATGGCTATATCATCTGCTTCTTCTTGAAATATCTGGCCTAATGATGATGTTGAAAAGCAGTTAAGTTGTGCCAGTTTAACAGATTACAGTCAGAAGTTGGTACTTAATGCTGGTGTCTTGCCAGGTAAGAGCTCATACACAATGTAACAGTTTACTATCAAATGACTGAAAATCAAAAGACTGAATCCCAAAAAGACTGAAAATTCAAAATATTGAATGATGGAATTTGCCCCTTCTCTACTGTTGTGCGATCTTGGAGTTGGTATATATATATTTAGCGGGGGTGTGGGGGCACAGCTCCCCACATGAGGGGAGCAGGGGGCTTGCCCCTTGCATTAAAAATGTATTCAATATTTTGAATTTTCAGTCTTTTTGGGATTCAGTCTTTTGATTTTCAGCCGTTTGATAGTAAACTCAATGCAACTGTTACATTTTAGAGGAACAGTGCATTGAGGTAAGAATGAAGTAAGAATGCAGCTGACCCTCTCTAGGTGCAGCAAGGGATATAGATAGTGAAGAACGCCTGATACGCCCCTGCATATTTTCTCTCTAGATTGCAGATTGTGGAAGGTATGACTAAATGAAGGTAGCGGCAGGAGGAAAATGCACACGTCACACGTTTAACAGCTGAAGACATCTCCATAAGAAAGCTCGAATCACATGTTTAACAGCTGAAGACATCTCCATAAGAAAGCTCGAATGACACGTTTAACAGCTGAAGACATCTCCATAAGAAAGCTCGAATGACAAGTTTAACAGCTGAAGACATCTCAATAAGAAAGCTCGAATGACACGTTTAACAGCTGAAGACATCTCCATAAGAAAGCTCGAATGACAAGTTTAACAGCTGAAAACATCTCCATAAGAAAGCCCGAATCACACGTTTAACAGCTGAAGACATCTCCATAAGAAAGCTCGAATGACAAGTTTAACAGCTGAAGACATCTCCATAAGAAAGCTCGAATCACAAGTTTAACAGCTGAAGACATCTCCATAAGAAAGCTCGAATCACACGTTTAACAGCTGAAGACATCTCCATAAGAAAGCTCGAATCACACGTTTAACAGCTGAAGACATCTCCATAAGAAAGCTCGAATGACAAGTTTGTATCCCCACGATATGGCTTGGTACACGAAGAAATGCACAGTACCAGCAAGATATATCCAACAGCTTTATTAAATACGGAATCCACTCCACAAACTCAGTACTGTGAAAAGTACTGCAACCAGAATTCAAAACACACAAGGTTGAGCGCTTTCATCTGCAAAGCAGATTTCATCAGAACAAGGAGGCTCCCAATCATAGCTCTAAAATATCAAAATGGGCGCCAAAAATCAGTAAATTAATTAATTGGATGTTCCCTCAATGTACACAGAAAATTGAATAGTTGTTAGTAAATGCACTATTACATAAAAATTATTTTATACCCCTAAAAATCTTATAAAAACTTGTAAAAATATATACAATATGGTAATATGGAATTGTATGTAAAAATATATATCTATATTTATAAAAATTACATAAAATTATATATATTTATGTAAAATATATAAATAAATATAATGTTCAGATATATCCTGAATTGTTACCAACTCTGGTATTTTTGTTATTTAGAGAATTTCTAAGTACATTATTATTTAATAATCAATATTTATTATGGTACCTCCACTTGACATTATACAATTCAGGATATATCTGAACATTATATTTATTTATATATTTTACATAAATATATACAATTTTATGTAATTTTTATAAATATAGATATATATTTTTACATACAATTCCATATTACCATATTGTATATATTTTTACAAGTTTTTATAAGATTTTTAGGGGTATAAAATAATTTTTATGTAATAGTGCATTTACTAACAACTATTCAATTTTCTGTGTACATTGAGGGAACATCCAATTAATTAATTTACTGATTTTTGGCGCCCATTTTGATATTTTAGAGCTATGATTGGGAGCCTCCTTGTTCTGATGAAATCTGCTTTGCAGATGAAAGCGCTCAACCTTGTGTGTTTTGAATTCTGGTTGCAGTACTTTTCACAGTACTGAGTTTGTGGAGTGGATTCCGTATTTAATAAAGCTGTTGGATATATCTTGCTGGTACTGTGCATTTCTTCGTGTACCAAGCCATATCGTGGGGATACGAGTTTGTTCATATAATTATTTTTGTTCTTGGTTATATTCGAATGACAAGTTTAACAGCTGAAGACATCTCCATAAGAAAGCTCGAATCACACGTTTAACAGCTGAAGACATCTCCATAAGAAAGCTCGAATCACACGTTTAACAGCTGAAGACATCTCCATAAGAAAGCTCGAATCACAAGTTTAACAGCTGAAGACATCTCCATAAGAAAGCTCGAATCACACGTTTAACAGCTGAAGACATCTCTATAACAAAGCTCCAAAGCACTGGTTGGATACAAAGCTCATGAGGCTGCTTATTAGTAAGGGCCTGAAAAGACAAGGACCAGTCTGTGGGGGTGTGATGGCTGTTGATGACATTACTTTGTTTCTATGTCTATGAATCTGCAGTGCAGCGGCAGACATAAAAGGATGGAAGGAGAATACCAAATCTGTGAATGACTCGGAAGACAGAACATATAGTATAGAGATTAAGGAATGAAGGACAGGCTAGATGAAAAAGTCTTAGAAGTAGTCAAGAGCCTGAACAAGTTGAAGATCATGGAAAAACTTGGAATAACATGGGAAGAAACAGATATTGAAGGTAAACAGAAGCAGGTGTGCTGTGAATCTTTGATAATAAAATAATACTCCTAATCATGAAAGGCAAAATTAGTGTAGTTGTTTCTTTCAAAAAACTCCATTTCAAACTCCTCATGCTCAAACTTTTTTATATAAGCTTTTTGCCAAACTCAGCCTTCTTCCAAATAATCGGATCCCTTTCATCTCATATTAGTGAAAATGTGGCCACTGGTGTTGGAAAGAGCCAACCAAAAGTAGATATCACCCAGGCAGGCATAGAGGTTACTTTATCCTAATCAACTGTAGAGAACCA
This sequence comes from Protopterus annectens, assembly GCF_019279795.1. Classification (NCBI taxonomy): domain Eukaryota; kingdom Metazoa; phylum Chordata; order Ceratodontiformes; family Protopteridae; genus Protopterus; species Protopterus annectens. Next base: position 1,127,972,124 of record NC_056746.1, read on the forward strand.
GTCTTTTCTATAGCCTATATGTAGTATATATATATATATATATATATATATATATATATATATATATATATATATATATATATATGCATGCGCAGGCAATGAAACTTTTAATATTATACACCTTAGAAGTGTTCATTGAGGTGAAAATATTATGCTTAATAATAAAGGCACATGGGAACCATCCCTTTGGTTTTCACCCAACAATCATTGAACCTTTTTGCATTCAAAATGACTCTTAAATGAAGAAAAATATTGTGCTAATGTCTTGCTGTTCCTATAACTAAATTTACAACTGTCAGGTAGTAACAGAGCAAACATGCTGTCATTTTTAAGTACTGGCCAAAATTTATTGACCACTTGCTGAATTTTAAAACTATTTGTACAATAAGTTGTGATAAATCTCATATATCCATTATCAGAAATCAGTAATTGCTGTCTATCCAGTGTCATAACTTCATCCCTAACATGGAAGACATTCATAGAGTCATATCTTCTTAGAATAACTTTCTTAGATATACCATCAGCCTGCTTTGTGAAATCTTTATCACTACAGATCATATAAATACATAACAATTGAGTATAGGATATACTTTAATAATAAATTTTGAATGACAGTTGCCAGCAGCTGATGATTTTTAAATGGTTTCCTGGAAATTGTTGTTTAAACAGACCCATCCAAGGGCCAGATTCCAAAATATAGTTGTGGACAGCACAGCACACCTAAGGAAGACTTCAACATGCCAGCTGCAGACGTGATTTCAAAAGATACACCACAAACAGTCTGAGTACTTAACTATTCAGGGTAGAATAATTAAGGATTCTGCGCACTCCCTTTCAATTCCAAAATACATCATGAGCACCCAACGCAACTTAAATGCAACAAACTGCAATGATGACTCTGTTAACAAAATCCTTGGCATATGCCATACTGCAATGTAAGGAATGGAAGCTCTTCCCATGGAATCCTACGGAATCTGTAATAATACCGACCAAAAAAATGCTACCTACAGTTCATGAACTACAACACGTTGCCTTACTGCAAGCTATGGAGGAGGATGTAGCTGTACATCCTAGAAGGCAGCCAGCTGGGCAGAGAGCAAGGCTGCAACTAAGCCAGCTGTCAGATCAACAAATCATTGGCAGGTACTGCCTAGACAGACAGATGGTGCAGACTGTGTGCAACATGTGTGCCCCACACGTCTGTGCAGATATTGCAAGGCAACCACATCCCTCTCAAAACAAAAGTGTGTCTAAGCCTAGTTGTACTGGCATATGGGACATTCCAAAGACACATGGGGGATGTTGTAGGAGTGTCATGGACAGCTGCCAGTCATATCTTGTCAAAATTCCTGATAGCAATGTACAACAAGGTAGATGAATACTTAAGTTCATAGGTTCATAGGTGTGTACTAGGCTAATGGCCCTGGAGTCTTTACAAGCCTAGCCCATAGAAGTGCCCTGGCATTGTGCCCCCCAATGTTAGTTCCTAGTGCCTCTATCAAGTAGAGCCACTGGAGTGATCCCTGGAGTGAACTTTCTATTTCCCATCCACTCATCAAGATTTGTCTTGAAGACGGCCAGTGAGGTGCTCTGCTTGACATGTATGGGAAATCTATTCCAGAGCATGGGCAGTCTCTGGGTTATGAACTTGTCCCTCCAGCATGTTCTGTTGATTGTGGTAATGAGGTTGAGGTCTCTGGAGTGTGTGGTGCAGAGGGAGTGAGATTTCTTTAGATGTAGCATTTCTAACAGAGTTGGGTCAGACATGGCTTTGTAAGTCAAGCAGAGATCACCTCTTACTAGATGATATGAGACAGAGAATAGCTTGAGTTTTTTGAGTCTGTCCATGTAGGATGTGTTTAAGGCCTAGGATCCTCTTCGTGAGGTACTTTTGTGGCCTCTCCAGCTGTTGCATGTGTCTAGTGAGGTACATGCCAAATGGGGCATTATACTCTATGATTGGTCTAATGAGGGGAAAAGTAGAGAGAAATGATGACCTCTTTCTTCCTGGATGCAAACCCTTGGTAATGAGATGTGCCACACAGAAGGACTTTCTGACCACAGTGGCAATGTGGTTGTCGAAGGAGAGGTTGCTGTCAACCTGCGTCCCCAGATCTTTTATAATGCCTTCAGTGTTCAGTGGGTTACCATCAATGTGATAATTAGTTTCTGAACTGAATTTTTCCCAAAAGGGATGATGATGCATTTTTTTGTATTAAGCTTAAGGCCATGGTTTCGACACCAGTCATTGGTCTCAGTGAGGCCTTTCTGTAGGATGTCTGCATCACTTGGGGAGTTAATAATGGCTCCCAGTTTGCAGTCATCTGTGAACTTGGTCAGCCAGAGTCCCTCCATGTTGGCCTGGACTTCTGAGAATTAGATGCCAAAGGAGAGGACCCAGGACCGATCCCTGTGGGACTCCACTCATGACTGGTCAGCAGTCTGACTTGGAGTCCGCTACTTTCACACTGTGGGTTCTATCTGTGAGCCCGTTTGCAATCCACCTAACAATAGGGGTTGATGTCTAGTTTGGTGAGTTTATCAATAATTCCTGAGTGGGGAATGGTATCAAAGACCTTGGCCAGATCGAGGTAGGCTGTATGAATTGCCTTACCCTCATCCACAGCTCTGGGGACTGACTCAAAGAAGTCAACCAGGTTGAACAGGCATAATCTACCTTTCACAAAACCAAATTGCATGGGATCTAGAGTTTGGAGATTCCCTATATCCTTGTTAATTAGGTCCATGATGAAGCACTCCATAGCCTTACATATCAGACTCGTCAGGTTAATGGGGCAATAATTTCCAGGGTCTGTAGTCACCTCCTTTATGGTGAGGAATGACTGTAGCAGTGCGCCATTCAGTAGGGACAAAGCCTGAGGTGAGGCTGTGAGTGAACAGGGCACACAGATGTGGCTCCAGTTCACTTTGTAATTCATGTAGAACACAACCGGGGATATTGTCAGGTCCCATTGAAGCTGTATTCTTGGCCTTGGACAATGTAGCTTTAACATGTAATGCAGTAATGCTGAGTGCCTGGCAATCTTCTGGTATTGAGATTTGTCCTTATGGGGGGAGAGGGATAAAGCTGGCACTGAACCTGTCGGCCAGTATGTTGGCAATATCTGTTGGCTCAGTATAGGAGGTACCATTGTGCAGTAACTCAGAGCAAATCTGGGTATTGCCGTGGAGATTCTTGATATAACTATAGCAGGCGTTGTGGTACATACACTTTCCATCTATCCCATGGAGCGGATTACTGTCATGCACCAGTTCTATAACCTCACAAACTTCCCACATGTACTTGGTGCAGTACACTGTACCCACATCCCTATTAAAAGCCCCATGCATCCAGAAGCAGACAGATACATCAACAGAAAGGGGTGGCCATCCTTGACCTGCCAAGTTGTGTGTGCAGCATATGGCAGCATAACATCATGTTAACACAACTTGGAAGTGTCCATGATGCTGCCATAAGGAGGGAAAGTGGTCTGAGGGATGCATTCTGGCAAGGTGATATATTTTAGGGAATACTACTGGGTAAGTACAGGAAAACAGCTACAATGTAGGCTAAGGATATCCCTCCCAACAATATCTGTGATGACAACATATGCGTTCATTCCCCACAACAGTTGACTGTGGTTATCCACTCAAGCCATGGCTAATCACACATACAGAGAACCATCAAACTTTGCAGTGAAGAATGTGTTTGCTGCACTGAAAGCTAGTTTCAAATATCTGGTCATATCCGGGGTGCACTGAAATACATACCTGAAAAGGCAGCATAGATTATAACTGTGTGCACCATGTTACACAATATGCTAACAGCTCATGATGGTCTTCCAGCTGCAGATGTGGGTGAGCTACCCCAAGAACCCCAGGTTTCTGAAGATGACATTCCCCAGCTATCAGAGGAAGAGGAGGAGGAGGAGGACACAGGGGCAAGATGAAACAGGCATGGTTGATGGAGAGTGTGGCCTTAAGTCCAGGCCCAGGAAACACGGCAACATCTGACACACACCTTTGAATCATGATAAGCCGCACATATACAAGTACACACATTAAACATTGATGTTCAGGTGTTACCCTACCATAGCAGCACAGATTGCATCTAATAGCAATTACCCAGTAGATGTACACACTGAGCATCAGACATAACAACATATTACCAACATACAGCTATAAGCATATGCAAATTTTTCTCAACATGGATCATCAACTCAGGCCACAAGTGATACAGGCATGCATACAGTCTCATAATGGTGTATATGTATGCCAGACAAGGGACATACATCTGTGAAACACATTCCAATCTGTCCACCACCAAAAGATGCAAAAAGGAATCCCACTCAGGACATAATGCAGAACTGTTGCCAATATCATAAGCAACATCTATCAATGTAAAGTGTGGATTAACTGTAATGTAGTAAATGGAGAAACCTACAGTTAGCAAAAAATGTCAAATTTCCTTGGCATCAGACCTCACAATAGCCACAGACTCATGACATTGTCAGTAGGTCTGCACAGCAATCAACATCTCCATAGAGTGAGAATGGCACTACTGAACAGAGTGTATCAACTGTCAGTCAAGGGAGCCCATGCTGACAGCTCACACTGTGGTCCGGTATGCCCCTACCACATATGGAAACACTTGGCACAGGCTGCCCCACAGAGGAGACTGATAGGGTGATGCCAGCATGTAGAGACACATTGTGGGAAGAAGCATGAGTTTGAGTCAACTGCCTAGTCATGTCTGCCAGGCCCACATTGGATGGGCCAGCAGCAGAAGCTGTGCATGTTGCAGCATAGACCTTGATACCTGATAGGACGATTTGGTCTGGTGAGAGGGAGCCTGGCTCTCCCATGTAGCACAATCAGGGGAATGCAGAATCCTGCTTGTAATATGGCACTGCTGTAGTGCTGTTGTAGCCAGGGATTCAAAGGGCTGTGCCACAGATACCATGATTTCAGTCTGTGCAGCCAATAACACCACGATCTCACTTTGTCTGCACGCCTGTCCTTCATGCAGTACACCCAGCTGGTGTGCAACATGATCCGTGGCACTGGCAAGTGCATGCATGTCAGATCCATGACATTACTGGGAACGTTCATTTGCCTGTAGGAGTAGGCGGACACCCTCTGACACATGCCCATGCACACCAGATGCATGCCTGTATCCACTGTGATGGGCAGTATCAACATGTTGTGAGGAAGTGTCAACATCACCAGCAGGCTCAATATAGGGATGTGTTCCACAGGCCTCACCCTGTCCACCATCTGATGTCCCCTCATTGTCAGAATGGCTGATCAAGTTTTCTTCCACATTTGCAGCTACAGCCACATCCACATGACTGTCACCATCTGGGCTGGACTGTAAAACCAAGTCTGTGCCCTCTGTGACAGGGGCTATGCTACCATACTGAGACACATCAGATCTCATATTGGTATCAGTGGATGGGCTAGTGGAGGATAAAGGCAATGGATGTGCTAAAAGGATAGACAGATGACACAAGTTATGAAAACATGCTTACATCACATACTGTATATCAATGATATGTGCCACATATATCTCACTACAATGTTACAGATAATAATGACTTACCAGGAAGTCTTGTCTGTGTTTGGGACATGGAACCTATATAACAGGGAGTTGACAATTATGTTACATATGCAACATACATGACATATGTGAGGAATAAAAGCATAGCACACATATCTGTCATGTCCTCATGGGAAGACAGCACAAGAGAAGAGAGATGTAATGTAACTGTTGCAGGGAAACAAAGGCATAATCACAGCATTCTTAATCACATCCTTGCCAGCATGGACCATTCCAACAGAGGTAAAACATACAGTTGGTAATGCATACACATACCTATTGTTTGTGGCTGTGATGCTGATGGTGGCTGTCTTATGAAGGGGTAAAATGACACAGCATTAATGGAGGAAATAGTATTAATACAGCACAACAACAGGAGTAACAGCAAGGGCATGTATGAAAGAGAAGTAATAGTATACCAGTGACACCTACCCTCTGTGGTGAATTTGTGTGTTGTAATGTGGATCCTGCAGTGGAAAAGTACAGACAAAGCAAACACAGTCAAGTATGCAGACACCAGCATAGTCACATGATGACATATACAATACAGTAACAAGATCTGCTGGTACTCACATGATGTACAGTGCACTTGTTGGCCAGATGTCCCTGTGCAGAAAAACAGCAACATTAATTTCATACAACACAGGTGTGCTACACATTGCTGCAGTCTATGAACATGTTGGGGAACCATACCTGGTATGTCTGTAGGTGCACCCGCATGGCTTGTGACCCCAGAAGATGTACCTGTATTTTAGAATGTGAGGGAAATATCAATATGACAGTAAACAGCACTTGCATGACAGCAGACTGAGTCAATAACAGGTAATGGTTGCAGTAACATCATATGGAGACACTCACCTGTAGTGTTCTGCTGTCATGCAGAAGTGGGTGGACCTGTGCAAATTAATGTAGACATTACATGTGTTGGTTGCACTGTTATACTATATATGTACTGCAGTTGTATGGCTACATGTCATTACACGTATGATGGTTATCATAACCTTGTTGATCTATGTGCACAATGCAACACAAAAATGATAATACATGAATATGCATGCAACAAAAATATGTACTGATTATTCTATCTGCATCACTGTTATGCAAAGTAGCACATACATGCGTAGCCTGGAACACCTGCTTCTATCCTTCCCCTGAGTATGTGGCACTTGCCATATGCAGTGATGCAAGAAATTGTTGATCTCAACAGGGGATATCAATTGTAGGCCACCACCAGTCTCTCGGCCTTTCTTATCAGCATACCCTGTTGGCTGCATGAAGGATCATGTCAGAGCACCATCAGTGACAGGCATCACAGGATCTGTTGCAACCTCCTACAGCATTAATCATGTTGGTGAAGTCAATCCAGACTTCATTCCTCCATACTGTATTTCCTGCCTGTCTAAGGAGTCTCCACCCATGTTGGCACAGAGCATCTATTATAATTTTATTCTCCTGTGGGGAGAAATCATCACCTGTAGGTTTGACTGCCATCTGAAAGACAGTTATATGCAAATGGTTAGATTTATGTGAGGGACCCACATATGGACATAATTATGTTGACAGCTTATCCCAATGCAAACACTCTTCAGTACTGTGCAATGCAAAATTCTAGGAAATAGCCCCTGTGCCATAAAAAACATGTGATATGAAAACAATGCATGAATACATAAGACTCGAAACAACAACATACATTGGGATATCTGTAAAGGCTGTCTGTGGGATTTGAACCCCTTACAGTGGGCATCAATGTAGTGGAGGTCCAAACACAACAGTATTGTGCCACACAACTCACATGCTCTGTATGCATTTCACATTAATATAGTACACATAACATACTGTATGTGTACATGTGATGGCTGTAGCTGTAATGCAATTTCAGCCTAAATAGACAACCTGTGTAAACATCAGTCATATGAAATGCTATACATGATGAGCTTATATTAACACAATCATTACTGAGTAGGGAATGCCATCAACATTATCAGAGAGTATCTGAAAATTATCAATTGAACAACTTATTTAAAGTGTCGGAAAACCTCGGTATCCATAAGCAAGCCACAGACAGTACATAAGCAGACATAAACATACATCTTTTCTGTATTGAATCAATAGTTCTAATACTTGTTTTAAGAAGCATCGATGAATAATTATCCATAACAGAACTACGATTACATCCTACATAGCAGCATATGGATAATGTCAGACTCTGTATTTTTCCATATATATATATATATATATATATATATATATATATATATATATATATATATATATACATACACACACACATATATATATATATATATATATATATATATATATATATATATATATATATATATATATATACGGGTCTACCTGAGATGGTCGACAAGCCATTTAATCGACTTTTATTTGGTCGACAAGCAGATTTGCCCCCCTCCCCAATGTTGTGCAACCCTGGAGTTGATATATATAGTTAGGGGGAGTGTGGGGGGCACAGCCCCCCCACATTGAGAGGTGTGGGGGCGAAGCCCCCCACATAAAACTGCTTGTCGACCAAATGATCTGTCGACCAAATGAAAGTCGATCATTTGGCCTGTCGACCATGTGATAGGGATCCATATATACATACCAGAGAGTGTATCGAATCAACAGCAATATATATAGAAAATATGTAGTACTTCTATATGTACTTTTCAGTTGTGCTATTTAAATCTCTCTGTACAACTGCATATGGGAAAGTACTGAATGTTACTGATGCAGATGTTACCACTTATATGCATACAGGTCAATCCCACACCACTCCAGTAATTCACAAACATGTTTTATAATGCACACATTTTTCCATAAATGTATCAATCTAACCATATACACATACTTTGATAAGAAGTAATGTTTGTCACGTGCCCACCACTAGACCAATAATCAAGGAGCCTCAATCCTCACCACTGGCACCAGTGGGGGACATACACTGGGTAGGGTTACCACCTGTCCCACTTTGTGAGGGACAGTCCCTCTTTGGGCAGTTGTGTCCTGAAAACAAATTGAAAAAATGGCAAATGTCCTGATATTTTAGGACAAAATTATTTCCTATATTTTATGTAATAATTGCATAAAACAGTTTTTCTGTTTCTGAAACACCTTAATGTTATAAGAAACAGAATAAGCAACTAAAATGCTACAAGAATAAGCTTTTATTTAGGCATAAAAGTGAAGTTATGTCCTTTGTACTGACCGTGGGTATGTTTCATCCTGCAAAATCTGATGTTTGTACTAAAAATATCCCACTTTGGGCATTTGAAAGGGTGGCAACCCTAACACTGGGAGGATGACAAGTATACACACAGTATTACCAGATACAGCTCTCTGCATCAAGTGCAATTTCCCTTAAGAGCACACAGAGACCACACTCAGTCCAGGGATGTTTTCTCCCTCTTTCTCCAGATCCACAATAAGACTTCCCACTGACAAACCCACTGGCAAAGATATAGAGTTGAGATCTTAGCTTATTGGCCAAGCCAAGACCTCCAGCATCCTCTCTGTCCAACCAGTGCTTTGTGTCCCTGGCCAAGTAGCTGACACACATTCTTTTTTAGGTTTGATTTATATACACACACACACACACACACACACACACACACACACACACACACACACACACACACACCTGGGAAAGGCTAGCACGGGTTTACTAGCTATATCCCTTTTGCCCAGACTATAAGGTAGTTATCACTGCCACCAGCAAACTCCTTATCAGCTACTTTAAGGTCCTTAACAAAGGGTACCCAATCTTAATGTGTAATGTTATTGTTAATACAAATGGTAGTTTTCCAAGAGCACGGCTATTAGGAGTGGCCTACACAGTGTCACCAAATAAATATGTAAGTACTCTCAGAACTTAAATACCTCTAGACAGATCAGCCACAATGAAAGGTTTAAATATATTTAACAATAAATAAAAGAAGAAGAAAATACTCAGTATATAATCACAATAACATCAGAGTTCAAAATCACAGGAAATATTTAAAACAACATTGCAGGACAGTCTCAAATAAATAAAGAAAAAAACATCTAAACTGAGTTTTGCTATATTCCTGACTGTACCTAAGAGAATTATACTGTCCCCTAGACTTACTTACTCATAGCAATGCATAATGCAGAATGCAGAGTCTCTCTCACAGACTTCTTAAATTAATATCTCAAATATTACTGCTACGATAGCTTGCAAAAGGACATAATTTCTCGTGATCTGACTCTACCCCAGGTAAAACCCCCACAGCTGAAAGCTAGCAGTATTTGGCATCCACCTGTGAAAATGCATAGACAAGGGCTTTTCCTCAGATCTGTGCAGCTGTTGGAAGTCATAAAAGTATTAAACACTTCCACATCTTAAGCCTAGTAATTATTTCTCCTTCTAGGAAACACAGTGAGTTCCCTAGTATAGACATCCTGTCTCTTGTTGTCATAAAGTAATTTAATTGCAGCTATTTTTCTGAAGTCGTGCTGGAATGAAGTTAATCCCCTGTGTTGCAGTTTCCACTGTTAAAATATATACTACAACAAAAATACTCCCCAAGGAATAAACTGTGCTTAAAGAACCAAAACAGACTGTCAGTAATACAATAAAGCACAGATACACAGCCGCCAGTATTAAATAAAAGACGTCTTAATCACTAAAGGTAAGCTCTTTCACACATAAAATTGTGCTTCTTCAGACCATAAAAACAATCAAAACAGCATCACAATTTATACATAAGCAATTAATCAACTGTTTAAATAATTTATGACTTCAATTGCTTAAAACTTCAGTTAGTTAAAACTTCATTAATTTAAAGAGACTACGTGTCTTTAAAACAGGCTTAATGGATACTTTCCCATTTAAGCCAGGGAATTTATCGGTTTGCATCTTTAATATCCACTGTAGCTCCTTACTTTCTGTGAAGTTACTTACATCTCCACCCCTACTATTTATTTGAACCAAGTCAATTGCCATAAAGGTGTTGGGTTCCCCTTTCAATAAAATGCTTAGCAAGTGCATTCCGTGTATCGCCCTTATTTATACAATAAGAGTGTTCCCTCATTCGCTCTATCAGGGACCTATTGGTTTTACCAATATAGAAACATGTACAAGCTTTGCAGAAAGCTAAATAAACTAAATTTCTTGTTTGACAGTTAGCTCGTAAATGAAACTTAAACTCATAGTCTGTCACTGGATGTCTAAACACTGATGAACTATTAATCAAAGTACAAAAATTACAACTGTTTCCTCTATATGTACCACAGTCTGTAATGGAAGATTCTATATGTTTGTTTTTATTTCTGTTTTCTTTGTAGCACAGTTGCCTTTTCAGCGACTTCTTATTTTTGAAAACAACATTAGGCTGTGCCCCCACCACTTTCTTTATATCATTATCTATATGCAAGATAGACCAATTAGACCTTACAATATTCAATATTCCTGATACATCGCTTGCATAGTGTATAGAAAGGGGAACATGTTTTTCATGAGCTCTAGCTGTTAGGGAGATATCCTGCGGTAGTTGTTCATTGAAATAAGCTCTACACTTTCCCTGTCTATGTCTTATACACTCATCGACATTAATGTCTGTTTCAGCTTTTTTATATCCCCTGGAGCCAAGATCTTGTCTAAACCTATCCACATCATGTCTAAATTTTTCATCATCATTATTCAGTCTGGAGATCCGCATCCCCTGACCCTTCATGATGTTCTGAAAAATGTAGCATGGGTGCATGCTGTCTCGCTATAGCAATGTGTTCTTCCAACAGGGATTTCTATACAAGGTTATATGGGGGTGTAGCTATGGGCACCCCTTGTGCCAATAGCTATGCCAACATAGTCATGGCCCAGTGGGAGTGATTATATGTCTTAAACCAGCATCAACTGGTGAAATTTTACTGCAGAGATGATCTTTTTCTGTTATGGAATGGTTCTGAACTTGATTTGCTTGATTTTGTTAACCATCTAAATACGACTACTGATTTTCTACGCTTTACATATAATTACTCTAATGTGAGTATAGATTTTATGGATGTTTCTATACACAAGAATGATTTACAGAAGTTTCATACAACCTTGTATAGAAAGCCCTGTTGGAAGAACACATTGCTACAGCGGGACAGCATGCACCCACGCTACATTTTTCAGAACATCATGAAGGGTCAGAGGATGCAGATCTCCAGACTGAATAATGATGATGAAAACTTTAGACATGATGTGGATAGGTTTAGACAAGAACTTGGCTCCAGGGGATATAAAAAAGCTGAAATAGACATTAATGCCGATGAGTGTATAAGACATAGACAGGGAAAGTGTAGAGCTTATTTCAATGAACAACTACCGCAGGATATCTCCCTAACAGCTAGAGCTCATGAAAAACATGTTCCCCTTTCTATACACTATACGAGCGATGTATCAGGAATATTGAATATTGTAAGGTCTAATTGGTCTATCTTCCATATATATAATGATATAAAGAAAGTGGTGGGAGCACAGCCTAATATTGTTTTCAAAAATAAGAAGTCACTGAAAAGGCAACTGTGCTACAAAAAAAACAGAAATAAAAACAAAAATATAGAATCTTCCATTACAGACTGTGACACATATAGAGGAAACTGTTGTAATTTTTGTACTTTGATTAATAATAGTTCATCAGTGTTTAGACATCCAGTGACAGACTATGAGTTTAAGTTTTATTTACGAGCTAACTGTCAAACAAGAAATTTAGTTTATTTAGCTTGCTGCAAAGCTTGTACATGTTTCTATATTGGTAAAACCAATAGGTCCCTGATAGAGCGAATGAGGGAACACTCTTATTGTATAAATAAGTGTGATACACGGAACGCACTTGCTAAGCATTTTATTGAAAAGGGAACCCAACACCTTTATGGCAATTGACTTGGTTCAAATAAATAGTAGGGGTGGAGATGTAAGTAACTTCACAGAAAGTAAGGAGCTACAGTGGATATTAAAGATGCAAACTGATAAATTCCCTGGCTTAAATGGGAAAGTATCCATTAAGCCTGTTTTAAAGACACATAGTCTCTTTAAATGAATGAAGTTTTAAGTAACTGAAGTCATAAATTGTTTAAACAGTTGGTTAATTGCTTATGTATAAATTGTGATGCTGCTTTGATTGTTTATATGGTCTGAAGAAGCACGATTTTATGTGTGAAAGCACTTACCTTTTAGTGATTAAAACGTCTTTTATTTAATACTGGCGGCTCTGTATCTGTGCTTTATTGTATTACTGACAGTTAAAATATATACATTTAAACAGTTACAATAGTGTATGTACATTTCTGTTCTCTTGCAGCAGGGCACACTGTGGATCCATTTTTAAGCTCAGTACTTTACAAGATATCTTTTCAACACACGTCTGTACAAACCTAGTTTCATACATACATGACATACAGTTCTAATAAATTTGTAACACAAGCATTGTACATGAAGCATGTTGACATTCACAAATTAAACATAACTATTTATAAAATTCCAGACAGCTGTGCTGGCAGTATCTCCCTTTGTTACACTTCTATATAAATCATGTTGATATTCACAAATAACATATAATTATTTACAAAATTCCAGAAAGCTGGGCTGGCAGTATCCCCCTTTGTCACACTTCGTCCCCGCTCGAAGACTCAGGGAAGTCTTTCGAATGACCCTTGGGAAACATTACTTGAGAGGGATGAGCCAATCAGGGAATATATTACCCCATTCCCTCTATTGAAAATTCAGCTGCCTTTGCATTTCTGACCCCATTACAGTGCTGCACTCTCCTATTATATGCCTGCAATCCTAGCCTCCACCATAGTAATCTGGGATTTTGCTGGCTGGCTCCCTGTAGCCATAGATCCCCCCCCCCCCCGACTCCTCCTGCCTCTTTCTGCAAATGCTTAGTACATGGGCCTCCCTATCATGGTAAGGCTTTGTCATGTTAACATGGTACAGTTTGTGCCCCTGCCTCCTGCCTAGCAGTTCTACCATGTAGTTAACATCGCTGACTTTCCTTACCACTTTGAAGGGTCCCTCCCTGGCTGCCTGCAGCTTGTTGTGTCTGACAGGAATGTGAACCATAACCTGCTGCCCACAGCATACTCTCTAGCTCAAACATATTTGTCAAAACAGACCTTTTTCTGCTGTTGGGCTTCTGCCACATTCTCCTGGGCCAAGTCCATAAGTTCCCTGAACCTTGTCCTGAGATTTAGGACATATGCCACAGCAGACTCCTTGTGGGATTCACACTCACTCTCCCACTCATTGTGAATCAAATCTAGAGGTCCCCTCACCCTACTCCCGTACAGCACCTCAAAGGGTGAAACACTTATAGATTCATGTGGCATATCTCTGTAAGCAAACAACAGATGGGGCAAATATTTGTCCCACTCCTTCTTAAACTGGTTTGCAAATGCCCGTAGCATGGTCTTTAGTGTAGAGTTTAACCAGTCAACCAGACCATTAGTCTGGGGATGGTAGGGGGTGGTCTTTAAGTGCTTCACCCCACAGTGATTCCACAGACAAGCCAGCAGATCTGACATGAAAATGGCACCTCTGTCAGTCAGTATTTCTTTTGGGAAACTTACCCTGCTGAAAATCTCTAACAAACCATTTGCCATCTCTTCATACGCTTAATGCTCATATGACCTGCAAAGGGAATATCATGGGCTATGGCTAGAAGTGCCAGAAAGTAAGCTCTGGGCACTACCAACTGTTATATTCTCTCACCCTCTAGCCCTCCCTCGGGGTCCACTCTCTATATAGTATACCTTTGTCCCAGTATACAGATTACCCTTTTCCTTGAGAATCAGGCACCTCTCTGGCTACCTCCCTGAAGACCTGTAACGTAGGATCTGAGAGCTGAGCCTGTCTCAACTCTCTCTTTGTAACCCTTCCAAGCTCCCCTTCCACAAGAAGTCTGGTATTCTCTGATAGCGGTGCCTCACTGTCAGCCTGGCTACTACTACTCACCTCTGCCCCTGCTGTCACTCTTTCCAAGGAAACATCAGTACCTACAAGCAGCTGTGGCTCATCTTCAATCTCACTGCTACAGGGTATCTCCCTCACTGAAGTAACCACCTCACCAGTCCTGGCTTCAACTGTATGGTCTGTCTGGGTCCCTCCCAGGCTACCAGTCCCACATGATTGTCTCCAAGCCTGACTACATGTAACTGCATGCAAACAAGGTACTGGATCATCAAAATCATTCCCTATCAGGACATCAGCAGGGATATCCTCAATCATACCTACTTGTTTGCTTCCTTTTCCACCCTACCAGTCAAGGTGAACCCTAGCCAAAGGTATTTGGAATGGGACCCCTCCTAAAGCTCTGACTGGAATAGACTGCCCAACCAAGTAATGCTCCTCTTTAACCATTGCAGGCTTCACAATGGTTAGGTCGGAGGCTGTGTCTCTCTTAGCAGTGGCCTGTTTCCCATCTACTAAGACAGGACATAACCTCTTGTGATAGTTTGGTACCCTTGTTGTCTCTAGACAACTTACTGCTGGGATTCTGTCATTCCCACTTACTGGCACTCCCACCCTTTGTTCCCCACCTTGCCTCCGTGGACATCTATATGCTACATGGCCTCACTGGTTACATTTAAAACATTTAACCCTTGATCCTGGCCATGTACCAGAACTAGTGGCTATCCCTGCTACTGGCAGACTCGGTTGGGGTGGTTTAGGCTGCACACCATGGGTTGTCTCAGACCCATGTGCAGCACTGGGTATCCCTTTCCTGTGCAGTGATGCCCTGCTTGCTAGGTATAGGTCACCCTTTTTCCCCAACTCATTTTCAGTATTACATTTCCTATCTGCTAACTAGATTCTCATGTCCTCAGGCAAAGTATTAAGGGCTTATTCCCTCACCAAAAGGTCTGCCAGCCCTTCAAAAGTAGTGACCTGACACCCATTCACCCACCTATGGAAATAAGTCTGTAACTCAGCAATATATTCAAACACACTTTCATCTGCCTTGCATCTGTGCTCATGAAACATTTTCCTATAAGCTTCAGGTGTTAACTTAAAACACTCTAATAAATAATTTTTAGCAGTGTTGTAATTTAAGCAGTCAGTATCAGACAATTTAGAAATAGCACTTACAGCTTTGCCATGGAGTAAGGGGACTGGGAACCATTCCCAGAGCCCTTGGTCAACATTATACTGTTTACATATCCTTTCAAACATATGAATAAAACTATCAAAATTATCACCCTCTGCAAATTGTGGAAAAAATTTACTGACCTTTATTGCTTCTGGGGTTTGGTTATTCCCTTCCCCGTGACCCTGGTGAAGAGTTAGCATCTCCTTTTAATCTTGCCTCTGCCTCTCATTTTCTTCAGCTTCCAGATGTTTCAGTCTCTCTGCTGCTTCTAATTCTATTTGTTTCTCCTGCTGCAGTCTCTCTGCTGATGCTATTTCCAAACATCTCTTTAACTCCAGATGGATTTTTAAGTCCTCTGTGTCAAAGTTGAACTGTCCATTTTCTGAGAGTTGTACATCCCCAAGACCAGTTTGGTGGCCCTCCTGGTTGCATGTCTGTGATGCAGCTGTAACTAAGGTGGCAATCACTTCTGCTTTAAGTCAGGTTGGCATGCACCAATCCTTTGTCTTGGCACATCTCAGCCAACTGACTCCTTATCAGCTTGACATACTCCTCTGCTGACATCCTTGCCTGGTCTCCCTGATTAGCTAAGCTAACAAAAAATAAATAAAACTATTGCGATATGAAATTCTGAATGTTCACTGTGTGGCTGCTTTGAGAGTACAAACACCTTCTTTAGTGGCCACTGTTTACAAGCAACAGGGGTTCAATATCCACACCACTGAATCCCATTATGTGGATATCCCACCACTGCCAACCAATAAATGTGACACCCCCACTTCTGGACCAGTAATCAAGGAGCCTCAATCCTCACCACTAGGACCAGTGGGGATATACACTGGGAGGATGACAAGCACACACACAGTATTACCAGATGCAGCTTTCTGCATCAAGTGTAATTTCTCTTAAAAGCACAAAGAGATCACAGTCAAATAAGGGCTGGTTTGTCCCTCTTTCTCCAGTTCCCCAGTAAGACTCCCCACTGGCACAGCTATAGAGTTGAGATCTCAGCTGAGTGGCCAAGCCAAGACCTCCAGCACCCTCTCTGTCCAACTAGTGCTTTGTGTCCCTGCCTAAGTAGCTGACACACACTCTTTAAGGTTTGATCTATACACACACACATACACACACACACACACACACACACACACACACACACACACACACACACCTGGGAAAGACTGGCACAGGTTTACTAACTATGCCCCCTTTTGCTCAGAATATAAGGCAGTTATCACTGCCACCAGCCAACTCCTTATCAGCTACTTTAAGGCCCTTAACAAAGGGTGTAATGTTACTGTTAATACAGATGGTAGTTTGACCAAGAGCAAGGCTATTAGGGGTGGCCTACACAGTGTCACGGTGCAAGTACTCTCAGAAATAAAAGAACAAAAAATACTCAGTATATAATCACAGTAACATCAGAGTTCAAAATCACAGGAAATATTTAAAACAACATTGCAGGACAGTCTCAAATAAACAAAGAAAAACATCTAGACTGAGTGTTGCTATATTCCTTAGTGTATCTAAGAGAATGATACTGTTCCCTAGACTTACCTACTCATAGTAAGGTAGATGTGTGGTGAATGGATCTTGTCAAGTCCAAGACAGAATACAGAATGCAGAGTCTCTCTCAGAGAGTTCTTAAATTAATATCTCAAATATTACTGTTGGGAAAGCTTGCAGAATGACATAATTTCTTGTCATTTGACTCTATCCCAGGTAAACCCCCACTGCTGAAAGCTAGCAGTATATAGCATCCACCTGTGAAAATACATAGACAAGGGTTTTTCCTCAGATCTGTGCAGATGTTGGAAGTCATAAAATAATAAAACACTTCCACATCTCAAGCCTAGTAATTATTTCTCCTTCAAGACAAAACAGTGAGCTCCCTAGTATAGACATACTGTCTCTTGCTGTCATAAAGTAATTTAATTTCAGCTATTTTTCTGAAATTTTGCCAGAATGAAGTTAACTCCCTGTATTCCAGTTAAAACTGTTAAAATATATACAGTCAAACAGTTACAATAGTGTATGTACATTTCTGTTCTCGTCCAGCAGGGCACACTGTGGATCCATTTTGTAAGATCAGTACTTTATAAAATATCTTTTCAACACATATGTCTGTAAAAACCTAGTTTGATATATACATGACATACAGTTCTAATACATTTGTAACACAAGGGTCGTACATGAAGCATGTTGACATTCACCAATGATACATAACCATTTACAAAATTCCAGACAACTGTGCTGGCAGTATCTCCCTTTATCACACTTCCATATAAATCAGGTTGATATTCACAAATGACATATAATTATTTACAAAATTCTAGAAAGCTGGGCTGGCAGTATCCCCCTTTGTTACAATGTTAGCATAAGTCTATAAGGAGGTAAACAGTTCACAGTACAGCAATGCTAGCAGGTACAAGATTACCTTTGCAGCTACAAAGAGTCAGATGTAACTGAAAGTAAGACCAGCTATGTGCATACATACATCTTTTAAGTCCAATTTGCACCATGCATAATTAATGAGGTTCATTAAAAATCAAGTTTTTTTGCATCCTATATGTGCACATCTGTGTAAGTTCTCAAAAGTTGGTGTACTAACCAATAGCTTGGCATAATGGGAAGGTGGTCTGTGCAAGTATCCAGTAGGTATCATTAAATGGGACCATATGTAGCATGTGCTAGTTATCTTGCAATGCCATAAAAGCCACTTTTAAATATTGATTTTGATACATTTACAGATCAGACATTTGCTACCTGCAAACTGATTGGGACCTCAGTGAGCAATTTATTGAACTGTGATATATCGACATTTTCAACATTATCATTGAGATGGCTACTTCCAGGAGGCTTTGATGGGTCTGGGTGCCCAACAGGACTGAGGAGGAGACCACCCAGATTCTGATCATCTACACTGGAGTGGAGTGTTGCATGAGAGCTAGACCATGGAACTTCGTGATGATCTATATATGGAACCAGATTTCAATGGAACATCAATGATGTATGGGAATCTACCAGACTGGACAGCAGGTTTGTCACTGCTGTGATGGCCTGCATTGGAGGGATGCAGCGGAACTTCATCAGATGGTCGCTGAGGTGTGGAGACAGCTGGTAGATGCCTACAGTAAGTGTCACAATCCTGCATATACTTAGACATTCCTAAAGAATTCAGAGATATAGCTGTGTCCCAGATATATCAGATACACGCCTTTTAAGACCATTAAGTAGCAGTTCTGACAATTAGCTCATCTGGATAATTAAGAAGGCAAGGTGACGACCATTCTTCCTGCAATTATGGGTTCTAGTCCTTTATTTAATAATAGAACTCACAAAAACAGGAGTAGGTGCCACAAATGTATCCTGAGTAAGCGAGATTAGTCAAACAAATAACGTAAAAATATGGAAAACATAAACCTACCAACACTCCATTCAATGTTTTCCATATTTTTACGTTATTTGTTTGACTAATCATCACTGTTATTTTTCAGTACTGTTAACAATATTATGCTTAGTGATTTTGGTGTACAACATTTTATTATTATTATTTTTTACATTTACAATTAACTTACTTTGTCAAATCAATTTACATATTAATGGTTGGCTTGTTGAGTGGTTCTTTTAGGACTGTTCTTTTAGGACTGTGCTTTTTAATTAACTTTTTAATTAACTAATTAATCCAATTACTTAAAGTATTTAAGTGGTATTTGGTTCTAATATTGTTGTAAGTCTGAGGAAGTTCAAGCAGTGTCCTGAACGAAAAACGCATTTGTGAGCGTTTTACACTATTTGCCTTGTCTCTACCTTTCCGGTTTTGGTTTTATTAAAATTATTGGATTTTATCTACAGTTTAACATACCAGCGTGGTCTTTACTTCAGTACCTGAAGCTTTTTTCTGGTTTTGGTGCTTTACTTGGAAGCTCGCTTACTCAGGATACATTTGTGGCACCTACTCCTGTTTTTGTGAGTTCTTTTGTTATAACTTTCGGTTTCTTGGTTCCTTTATTTAATAATGTTTATCATGTACATAATATTGGACATTGTACCTATTTTCTAACATATAAGGACAACATTTGACACATCCAGTATAGTCACATAACACTGACGCCTAGAGCATCTAGGCCACTGATGACTACACATTTCTCTGTTATCCATAAGACTTCAACAGTATTACCTAGTCTACCTGTCTATATGTGAATAATATCTCATAAATAACATTTTTTGTCCATTCAGCTTTACAAAGTGCACATTATTATTAAAGTCCTATTTGTCTGATAAAAGAGCAATGCATGTCCAACTGTCTAAACATGTTTTCTACGTTCTACAACTTGATGATATATGGTAGTTTTGTGGAGCATGAGGGCCTATACCATTTCTGGGTTAGATGTTTCCATATTCATCTATGCACAGGAAAACACACACACACACACACACACACACACACACACACACACACACACACACACACACACACACACACACACACTACTTCAATACCACATGAGGAGAGGAGAACTCTCATTATATTCTGATTATTGCATCTTTCAAACATTTTCAAAAATGCTGTTCTACATACCTGCCTATTGATGTTAATGGTTATTCTGAGCATGTTTATGACTATCTTGATTATTCATTGGATTTCTTTGAATATCTCCATAATATTCTGACAACAGCACCTCTTTTACTACAGTGTAATGTGCAAAGCTTGGAACAGACTGGTATATTTCTGCAAAAAAGTTTTGTGGAATATGCTGACATTAGCATTTTGAATTTCATGTATAACTGTATCATTTTTATTAATCTGAATTCAACAAACTCGTCCTTACACTTGGAGGGACTGAGATGGTCAGACATACATTTGGACTGTGGGACAGAGAGACACCCTGATATCATGGATAATTTTGAGTTATAATTTTCACTTTGCCAGTAAATACTTGTCCTCTCACATAAAATAAATTAATGTGTCCATGATGTACAACACTTTGTAGTTGCCTACATGTTACATGACAGTGTTCCACTCTGAGGAATGAAGTTTACAGTTGTGGTTTTCTGTTGTGACCACTGTGATGACATGCATTCATGCCTGCAATTTTACTTTCATAAATGCACAGCATATTGTACTTTTTGTAAAGCATAATCTGTGATCCTTATTAATACCCCATACTTGCACATTCATACCTCAAATTCTTTTCACTGCATTCTCACCACATGTTCTCATGCAAGATGGGTTAGCTACACAGGTAGACATGAGGGTTAGAGTGTGGATGCTTAGCTTAGAGCTGCAGGTTTGAATCTCAGGCCTTCTAATCTTTGCTCAATTCTGTTCTAATATGTAAAGGACTGTATGTATAACAAGTTAAAAATTTGAGAACCTGATCTAAGCAATGTATATTGCTGTTATTTTATACCCGTTTCATTCATTCATGCTATTTACTTTTTGTAGGTGACAAGTACGGTAATCGTAATCAGGCCTTGTGCACTATACCTTCATTATAATAATATGTTAATTTGTGACTGTTCATATGACTCATTACATGCACAGACACATGGAATACATTTGACATTCACACACCAACATAAATGTGCAAGGCACTCATGCAATAGAAGAAACATGGAATAATGACATTCTGTCAGTCAGTTGGACAAATAAGTATACATCACAAGTTTTCAGTAGTGCAGGTCATAGTGTTGTTTTGCAAGGTAGACTCATGTGAGTGTTGCATGACACAGTGTCATGGCATGCTGGTCTTCAAATGTCAGGATATGCAAGTGTGCTGGCTTTGCATATGCTTGTCATGCATAATGCTGGCAGATAAACAAGTGTTCAGGTCATGTTAGGATTTCCAGTAGTAAGCTGTGTTATGTATGCCATAACATGGCCTTGAGTAAGTTGCTCACATTGTGTGATTGATACAGTGCCCCTGACATGTTCCGGTATTGAAAACATCCATAAGTATAGATAATGGGACAAAGGGAAGGTCTTGTCTGCATGAAGAGCCAAATGCTGACAGCAAATATATTTATAGGTTCATAGGTAGGTACTAGGCTATTGGCCCTAGGGCCTATATAAGCCTAGCCAAAAAGGTACCTTGGCTTTCGCCACCCAAGAAAATGATTTTCCTGTGCCCCTGTCAAGCAGAGTCACAGAACTGATCCCTGGGGTGAATTTCCTATTTCCCATCCAATCGTCAAGATTTTTCTTGAAGAGTGCTAATGAGGAGCTCTGTTTGACATAGATAGGTGGTCTTTTCCAGAGTATGGGAAGTCTCTGGGACAAGAATCTATCCCTCCAGCATGTTCTGTTTATTGTGGTGACAAGGTTTAGGTCCCTAGAGCGTGTAGCTCAGAGGGATTTTGATTTCTTTCAGTGGAGCATGTCCAACAGCTCTGAGTTTGACATAGGTTTGTATGTTAGGCAGAGATCACCTCTGAGTAGGCGATATGCAACGGAGTAAAGCTGGAGTTTTTTGAGATGGTCTGCGAAGGGCATCTGTTTGAAGCCAGTAATCCTCTTTGTGAGGTATTTCTGCGGCCTTTCCAGTTGTTGTAGATGTCTTGTGAGGTACATACCAAAAGGGGCGTTGTACTCTATAATGGATCTAATGAGTGATGAGTAGAGGGGAACAATGACCTCTTTTTTTCTGGATGAGAAACCTTTTGTGATGAGGTGTGCCACGTAGAAGGATTTCCCGACCACTGTGGCGATGTGATTATCAAAGGAGAGACTACTGTCCACCTGTGTCCCAAAGTCTCTTATCACACTTTCGGTGTTAAGTAGACTACCGCCTATGTGGTTGTTCATGGGTACAGAGTTTTTACCAAAGGGGATGACAATGCACTTTTTGGCATTGAGCTTGAGGCCATGGCTTTGACACCAGGCATCTGTCTCAGTGAGGCCTTTTGTAGGATGTACACATCATTAGGAGTTTCAATTATGGCTCCTAGTTTGCAGTCATCTGTGAACCAAAGCCATCTGTTAGCCAAAAACCTTCTGTGTTAGCCTGTTCTTCAGAGAAGTAGATACTAAACAGGAGAGGACCCAGGACTGAACCCTGTGATACTCCACTTGTCACTGGTCTGAAGTCTGATTTAGAGTCTGCTACTTTCACAGTGTGGGTTCTGTCAGTAAGCCAGCTGGCAACCCATCTTGTGACATAGGGATTTATACCTAGTTTAGTGAGTTTATCTATAATTCCAGAGTGGGGGAGGGTGTTGAACACCTTGGTGAGATCTAGATAGGCTTTGTGAACCACCTTACCCTCATCTATGGCTTTGGTGACTGCTTCAAAGAAGTCTTCTAGATTTAGGAGACATGATCTGACTTTTACAAACCCGAACTGTGTGGGGTCCAGAGTTTGGAGATCTCCAATGTCTTTGTTTATGAGTTCCATGATGATACGTTCCATAGCCTTGCAGACCAGGCTCATCAGGCTAATGGGGCAGTAGTTCCTGGGGTCTGTCATGGCTCCCACTTTGTGAAGTGGGATAACCGTCATGGTGCGCCATTCAATGGGCACAAAGCCTGAGGTGAGGCTATGACTGAACATGGTATTTAGGTGGAGTGCCAGTTCATTCTGTAGTTCGTGTAGAAGGTCCCATGGATGCTGTGTTCTTGACTTTGGAGAGTGAGGTTTTTACCTGTGCAGCCGTGATTACAAGAACTTTGCATTCTTCTGATATAGAGATGGGCCCTTTAGGGGGTGAGAGGGGGGTAAAGTTGGCACTTAACCTATCTGCCAGGATGTTGGCAATATCAGTTGGTTCTGTATATTTAGAGCCATTGTGCTGTAACTCAGAGCAGATCTGAGTGTTGCCATTGAGATTCTTGACATAGCTATAGAATGCTTTGTGGTTATCTTTAGAATCAGTGGCAATTTTGTTTTTATAACTTGCTTTGGAGGATTTTATGATGGATCTCAGCTTCTTACTGAGGCTGACAAGGGAGTTCCTCCAATCGTGGGATTTTACTCTTTTTTGCAACAGTTTCTTTCTTCTTTTGTAGAGTTTGTTTATGGCAGAAGACCACCAGCTTGCCTTCCTTTTTTTGGAGGATAGCATCTTGGTTCTGTTAGGGATAGCACGATCCATGCACTCAAATGTGTAAGTGCTTATAAAGTGCATTTGTGTAGGATTCAGCAGTCGTATCTCTATTGTCCATCTGCATGGGTGTCATGAAGTTTGCCACTTCTGTCTTAAAAAGTGTGAAGTTGGCTTTGGAGAGATTTTTTACGGTTGTTTCCCTAATGGGGGGTGGGGGTGGGATGTGGATGTCTAGGGTGATTAGCTTGTGATCGGATCTGACCAACGAGGAATTGACCTCTGGTGTGGAACACTGGTCGCCCATGTTGGTGATGACCAGGTCTAGGATATTGCTGCCCCTGGTAGGGGTGTGGATAAGTTAATCCAAGGCGTTGGAATTTATGAATTCCATAAAACATTGAGCAAAAGAATTGGTACATGAGTAGTTTTCCCAGTTAATAGTGGGGTAGTTGAAATCACCCATTATTAGGGTGTTGGGTTGTACTCTAATATTTTCCAGTGTATTAAGAAAAGAGGAGTGGGAATCTTGGGGCATGGTGGGGGGGTCTGTATGAAGTTACAATCTGGATTGCGGACTTGCCCAGAGTTAGTTGAACTTGGATAATCCCAAATGCATTATGCTGAGCAACTAGCTTGGAGGTGTGGATATCCTTAATGAATATGGACACGCCTCAGCCCTTAGTGTTTCGGTCTGGGTTAGGTAACCAAAAGGTGTGGTATGAATTATAGCCTGGTAATGCAGGGGTGATCTCTGGAGCTTTGAACCAGGTCTCTGTCACTGCACAGATGTCGATGTTCTCCATTTTAAGGAGTCCCTCGAATGAGTGCATTTTGAGGTTTAGACTTCTAGCATTGAGCAGCATTACCCTCAGATTTTGCTTGCTTGTACCTGTTACAGTGGTAAATTTGTCATTTGAACCTTGCCTAAAAAAGGCACTATAGGGGTGGCAAGAGCCTTTGCCAGTATCCGTAATCCCAGGCCATCTCTGGCAAAGCATCGTGGTCTGTCGATCATGTCATCCCAAGCAGACAGATACTGGATTCCCTTAGAATGACACCAGAAGCTTAGCCAATTGTTGAAGTCAATCATTTTGTCCTTGTACTGTGGTATCATTCTGGGTGATGGCAGGATGCTACTCAGGGCTAGGGTCATACCTGCCTGGGCTACAAGATCAGAGAGCTCCTCCATGTCTCTTTTCATGTAGTCCAGGGAGGTACATCTCAGGTCATTCACACCAACATGGACAATGACAGAGTCATATTTGTACTTGTGGAGTGACCTGAGTGCATGCGTTATGTGGCGGATCCTGGCACCCAACAGGCAGATGACAGTAACTTTCTCCTTGTTTAGCCTGGTGAGTGGAACATCAGTGTGCCTGACTGTAGAGTCACCTATGACTAGAGTGTTGGGTATGATATGCCTTATGGGCTGTAGTTGAGTGGCACACTGAGTTTGTGGGCTATGTGTCATTTGGATTGTGTTGGGGGGGTGGAGGTTGCTTGCATTTCTGCTTTGGAGGTCTCGGTTGTTTGGGCAGATTTTTATTGAGAGCCTCCGTGAATGTAGGCATGTGTTTTGTGCTTCTATGTGTGTGTTTTGGTGGTGTAGGTTTTGAAGGACTATGTGATGAGTGGAGTGTGGTGCAAGTGTTTACCTTCTCCTCTTGACTGTCTAGTGCAGTCTTCAGTGAAGAGAGCTTTCCTTCCAGTTTTGCTATATAAGTGCATCTCTCACAGGTTGTAGTGTTGGGTGGTAGGAGGAGTGGGTTGTCTGTGTACACGAGCCAATTGCTGCATTGCCCCAAGATGTCCAGATTCATCAGGTAGACAGGAGAAAACACCGGGAGCTGATCTTTAGACATGCCTGAATAGGTGCTCATTTATTAAGTACTAAAAACTGTTTTCCTCTAGACAAGTGAGGAAAGTTGAGTGCTGTTGTAATTTGTAGCTTATTTAGTGCTTACAACGAGTTCTGAACAAGTGCTGAGCTCAAAGAAACAGATTTGAGTGCTAAAACTAAAAAACTGGCTAGTTGCAAGGGAAAATTTCTTCTACTTGTCCTACATAATCATTTTTGGCCATTTCGTCTGAGAATGTGTTTTTAATGAGACCTGCAATGTATGCCAATATACTTTTATTTTCCTATGCAGACATGACATGTCAGTGATCTTACTTAATATCTGTTAGATTACGGATGTGTACATCAGTATCAGTTTAATGGTAGCTCTGCTTTTCACAGGAATGTGTGCATTGATAGACATTTGTTTTTCATAGTTATGGTTTTGATTACGCACATACATCACATATGGTGGTACACTTGACTATGGCCATAACATATTCTAAGGTTTTATAATGACTGTTTACTGTTTGTTCATTGTGTCACAGTGGCATGTTATGTAGTCATGCAGTATCTGGTATGTATATGTCATTTTTGTCCTGTGTTGTGATTCACTTTGACAGATCATGGCACCCATGGATGTCCACCCATTACATGTGGGTGACGAGCACATGTCAGACCACTGCCAGAGTCCTCAGATGATGCTGATGACGATGGCAGAGATGAGGATGATGACAAGGAA
Source organism: Protopterus annectens (assembly GCF_019279795.1). Lineage (NCBI taxonomy): Eukaryota > Metazoa > Chordata > Ceratodontiformes > Protopteridae > Protopterus > Protopterus annectens. Next base: position 1,127,998,454 of record NC_056746.1, read on the forward strand.
GCTGGAACTGCATGTGCCATCGTCTCTGCTGCACCCCAGAGAAGATGATGCTAGACACCCTAACAAGGTGATTATCAGGAGCAGATCCAGGAGGTGGTGACCAATGTGTTTCCTACACAGTTAACAGACATGATAGGGAATTTCTTACAAGACATGGAACAGGCTATGTGTGACTCATACAGAGAGATAGCCTGAGAGATCATTCCTGATGTTCATCCCCATTAGGGTGATCCCTTAACTCTGTAAGTATTGTCTGTGTGATCCACTTGTGTGATGCTGCCACCATAATGTTTGCCATATAAGGGACTGGACTGTATATGGACACTTGTGCAGGCATATCATTTTGCTGCCATGCTTATGTGATAGAGGTCCAAACATGCAGATATCATGTGATATTTAGCATTATGTTTCAAAGTGTGCATGACACATATAACCACATTAGACTTTCATTCAACATTCAGCTGTCCATGAGGTTCAGCAGTTAACATGCAGCTGCAATTCCACTGTAAACATGTGTTACTAACAGCAACTTGCAAACAACATGTTGTCCATATTCTACTAATATCACAGTGGTATGGGTATGATTTGTGGATTGCCATGTCATGTAAGTACAACAGGAGGAATATGTCCTTGCCCCTGTGTTTTGGATGACAGTTGTCATGATGTCCCACTGATATACTTGTATTGTGTATGGCATGTATTGGCAATTCTGATGCCATGTTGTGTCATATAAAAGTATCTCATGCATATGAGCAGTCTTCCTTTGCTGAATGCATAGACTGCCAATGTAATGTTCATGTTTATACTGTGGTAATGATAACTTATTCAGTAGTAGTACAGTATTCCATCTTTGGCCTATGTTACATTTCCACATCCATTCCTTATTCACATAAATTCACACATTTTGACACATGGTGTACATATGCAATGATTTATGTACATGTCTCTGCATGTATTCTGATCCATAGAGGAAACACTGTTGTACCTTGGAATTGTAAGTAGTCACTGACGTCTGTTATTGTGCTGTAATGTTGCTCACAGGACTGTCCTCTGCTCAGTAATAACTAAGGTCAGTGAGAACGTATTCCAGCTGCTCGAATCAATAAAGGCAGTCCACAAATATGTATGTTACCACCAATAATTCCAATTGAACTCGTGAATGAACTCAAAGCGAAATGAAGTAAATAAAATAGTTGATTTATTCCAAACCACAAACAAAATACAATTTTCGATTGAGCGCTTTCGTCTCCTCACCGGAGACCTCCTCAGAATCTGATGATTCTGAGGAGGTCTCCGGTGAGGAGACGAAAGCACTCAATTGAAAATTGTGTTTTGTTTGTGGTTTGGAATAAATCAACTATTTTATTTCGCTTTGAGTTCATTCACGAGTTCAATTGGAATTATTGGTGGTAACATACATATTTGTGGACTGCCTTTATTGATTCGAGCAGCTGGAATACGTTCAAGTGTTAGTGGTTTTAGTTTTTGTGTGGTTTAAGGTCAGTGAGATATAAACGCAGGTGTTTATACCACATGTTGTTTTACATTGGCATGACAGTATATGTGTATGTGATACTAATTCTTAACTTGCTTACCTATGCCTCTTGCTGTTATATGATTGCGTAATACTGTGTGTGTGATTTATACATGCCTATTTTTGCTAATATCGGCAATGCTGTCTGCCCATGTGACATACATTGGACATTTGCTTCAATGTACTTTGGCTGACTTCATTACCACCCAATGTGGTATACGCATGCATTTGCAATGTGTCACCTTACATATTATTGTCCTGCTTTATTGTACATGGAGATTTGATGCCATGTCCTCCTTGATGTGGGCCCATGTTGTCCATCTCCCTACCACCTTTGTAGGTATATTATCATATATCTTGGACATATATATATATATATATATATATATATATATGTATATATATATATATATATATATATATATATATATATATATATATATATATATGTATGTATATATGTTCACCTTTGCTGGAATTCTCATCCATTTCCATGCATTTGTTTTGTTACAAGATCAATGTGTGCCAACTTTACAGCTGTTATACAGATGCAGAACATATGCACACAACTCACTGGCTACTGCTTGCAGTACATCCTTGTTCTTGTACTTCTGTGTTACATATTAACCAGTGTGCATTGTTGAAATTCATGTGCACAACCTGATATTGTTTATATAACAGTAATGTTACATTTATGACCATCCATTTTTATTACATGTTATTGGTGTGTGTATTGCTTTCAAATAATTTGCTGTTAGGCCACTGTAGGTCATACATATACCCCTATAATTGTGTGCTGCCTTCAACATGGAATATGTGTGTGACATATGCATTCCATTACACATCTATTTGGATTGTGTACACCTACATGTGTAAATAGCAGCCAGTTTGCTGCTTTGCTCCAGCACTGTTGTTTGTCATTGCGCTTGGTTGTTTGTCTTTCGCGTGCATGGTCAGAGGTTCTGTTCTGTCCACTGCTGGTATTATCCAGCATTCCAGGAGCTGCATTTGCTCACTTGTCATGTTGCTTGACATACATTTCGACTGGTGACAGACTACTTGGATATTGCTTTATTTATCCAATGTGTACTGTGATCCCTATTTATTATCCTGCAACACACAACTACCCTTGGTCATACACTCTGGGTATGACTGCCAGACAGTTTTCAGCATGCCAGAATGTTATAGTACATAGGTACATACGTACTTCTGCATTTAATCATGGCGGATATGCATCCCCACCCTGTTGATCAACTTTCCATTGCCCGCGTTGTGAAGTGTGCTGTCTGTGTAAATTATCAGTCCTTACTATTTATTTCCAGCCTTTGTCTGTCATGTGTTCTGATATTTGTTATATATACATATATGTACCTGCTGTGATGGTCTTCTCCTCCTCTTTCCCTATCTTTACCTTTCCTTCTATTCTTAAAAAATGGGGACTATTCCCACAAAAAAAAAAAAAAAAACATTGCCCATTCCCCTCTGACTATCCCTCATATTTTCCTATTCCAACATACCTCTTGTGTGTCCATACCCAACATCTGCTTTTCTATCTATTTCCTAGGATGTGCGCATTACCTGTGTTCGCCACACAAGTCCAACACCCATTAGTAGCTACTGTTAGCTGTGGCAATGTGGTTGTGCTTGCCCTTTATCTTTATTAATTTTTTTATTGGAAATTTTACAGATTCCGTCAGAACCTGTAAGTGAGAGGTAGTATATTTTAATAATAAAGGACTTAAAGACATATGCTGTAGTTGTGTCTAAGCTTACTGGAGAGATTCTGTTGTAGATAAGTATTTACAAACATTAGACAGCTTAGACTACGATAGTATTTCTGCAACTTTATTAATGTATGCAACTTTTCAGCTGATATTGGCAAAATGTGCCAGATTCTGTGGGCATTATGGAATCTGGCCCCAATTTGTTTTGTTACTGTGACATGAAGGAAATTTAGTCAGATGTATCTGCAGTGCCTTCCAGCTTGGTCAGACAAGTTGCCAGTTTTGGCAGAGGATTTTCCCATATATCAATGATATTAAATGTGCTATAGATCACATTGCCCAATTTAAATAACAGATAATTCACACGCAGACAATTTTTACTTTTTAGTTATTTTTAGTATTGAATATGCTAATAAAAAAGGTTTGTAAAGAAAAACATTTGGATAAAAATGAATGCATGTGGATATATATATATGTATATATATATATATATATATATATATATATATATATATATATATATATATATATATATGTGTATATATATATATATATATATATATATATGTGTGTGTGTGTGTGTGTGTGTGTGTTGAAATAGTATATTGCAATATTGTGAAAATTGGAAAAAAATTCTCAAATTAGACATGATGATGTATAGGATTCCTTATCTCATTACAGCCGAGTAAAATCTCCAGGCGTTTCTGCAGTTACCACCTACTGCGCCTCTAGGCGTCAAATATTGCCTGTTCATATTTGCATTAATAATTCTAAAACCATGCTACATACAAGGTGTCAGAATATTTTATCTTGAAGCATACATGATGGCAAACACAATTGTATTGATATATGACCTCTGTCAATTAGTATTTGTTAGAATTGTAAGGTGATAACTTCATTTTTAAAGGCTGAAGCCACACCCATTTGGAGTTAAAGGTACACACTCAAAAGAGCTCTACTGGAGGGAATGAGATAAATCCTGATTTTTATATTTTGCATTTATTTTTATGCTCTGGAAAGGCCTAGATAAAGGGTGAAACCTGGTTTCCATGCATTTTGGTGTTGGCCATCTAACAAATTCTTTATTCTGGATGTTTTGGTACTGTTTTTTATATCAGTTGTGTATTATCAGGACTTGTACTACCTGGTTTCCATGCACTAGACTGTTGTGCTATGCAACTGCTGCATTTTTGGAAACATTTCTTTCACTTTGTGAAAAAATAATCCATACTATGGAAAGCTTTGCACGTGAGGAGAACAATAATATTTCACTTCATATACCATAGGTAGTATGTACTAGATTAAAGATTTGAAACTTTTCAATCTCCGTATCTTTCTGATAACTTTTCTGTGGATTTCGTAAGACAGCTGTCCTTTTCCTTATATAGCTTACAGAAAAGCAAGCAGTATTAAAGGTGTGCTCAGGCAAAGGTGCTGTAGAGTGGAAGCATTACCTGCTGGCTTCTAGACTCTAGCCTGCTGATGGTATACCCCATGGTTCTATTTGATTCTGCTACTACTCTCCCAGGTGCTCCCAGTGGTACAATATAGGTACAATAAACATCCTGAGATCCTTTTCCTGTTCTGTTGCCATCAGTTCCACTCCTCCCACCTGGTACTTCTCACCTGAGTTATTGCAGTCTGAGTCCAGTACTTTTCATTTATGTGTAATTTATTTGCATGCAGGTTATTTACACATACATGACTGCCATCATCAAAAGCCAGTGCATGTACTAATGCATATCTCCTCATATTGTTATAGGGAAAAAAAGCACATTCTTAAACAATTGATTGAACTTAAAATATGACACATTTTTATCAAGCTATTATGTTGTTTCTGCTATGTTGTGGTGGTGTTTATTGTCAGCTTCAGATGATGACCTCATACACAGTGAAACCTAAATCATTTTCTACACTGGTGATTTAGTAATGGCTTATGTAAAAGACTTCATGCTGTTGTTTGATTGTTTTTTTGTTTTCTTTTATTTTATTTTTTCCAAGTTCTGTCTACAGGATCAATATGATTTTCATATTTTTATTTTTATTTATTTTTGCACTCACCGGTTATAGTGCATCTTTTCAAGTGTACCCCAACATCTTTGGTATGGTTGTGTTAGTTGCTCAGTGCCACTGCATCCAATAGGAAGCAGACCCACCCAGAGCTGTATGTAATACGGAGTGTTAGTCGCTGTTAGTCTTAACTCCGTTATACCACCAGCTCAGCAACGCAGAGGCCATGGGAAACATTTTATTTGTAAGTACATAAATGACATCTGCCCTTTAAACCTTATCAGAATAAAATGTTTTCAGATATCTTCATCACGTAAAACTGCACACCCTTAATACATCTAGGCCAATGCTATTTTTACTTTCTCTGCGTCTAGTACCTAAAATAAATAGATACCAACAGTCATACAAGTCTCATTCACTAACCTGTAACACTTCCTGCTAGGTCAGGGATACTAGAAAGATGTACATGCAAGGATAAGAACATAGTAAGATGTACATGCAAGGATAAGAACATACAAAGATGGACATGCAAGGATAAGAACATAGTAAGATGTACATGCAAGGATAAGAACATACAAAGATGGACATGCAAGGATAAGAACATACTTTAGAGTAGATTTTGGGAGACTTGTTTCCAGCCCTTTTCACCAAAGCTGAGGTTAGTCTAGCTATATAAATGCTAAAGCAGAAAATATTTTTTAATGTAACTTATGACCTCTATAATTTCTTTGGGGAGGGCAATGAGTCACTGATGACACCAAATGTGGTCGAATGACCTCAATTATTTCACTTGATGGGCTGCTTTAGACTGGTCCTTTGAGACATCCTGTCAAAGGTCAACATTCTTCTTTATTTATGACACTATTGTTTTCTACTAACTGGGGTCATGGCACATTTAAAAAGTTCCTTCACTAATATACCAGAAGCACAGCTCTGTAAATTCTTTTGTGTGAACATAATTTATGATTCTAAGAACCTGCTGTAAAAAATACATTGCATTTAGGGTTTATAGAGTGAAACTGATAATCTGTTTAATAGACACGAATAATGTTCCACCACATTTTTTATTGTTAGTGCAGGGACATGTTGTCAACAGTGCCTTCATAAAAGCAAAGTATGATGCAATAAAAATTAGTATATGTTTCAGAAAAGACTTGTGGGTCAGGAATTAGAAGAGTTGTGTCCTGAAATTATGAGTCACGGTTTCTAAAAATTATAAAACACAATTTATCTATGTAAAGTCTTTC